>NW_007002568.1:0-2617 GCF_000164805.1 Carlito syrichta
ACACACACACACACACACACACACACACACACACACACACACACACACACACAATTACACCTATGCTGCTCTTTCTCATTCAGCATCACATCACAGAGGAAGCGAGGCACTGAGGGGCTGAGAGCCCTTGGGCCACCAGACAGACGCAATTTCTGCTACACCCTCCGCTCTGAGTGCAGAGTGAGGCTCAGCAAGTCACTGAATCTCTCTGAATGCCAGCATCTTCCCCAGCAGCCGCTCCACACACGTGAACAGCTGGAGTGCGGAGAGGACTTATTCTGAGCTGATAAGGAAGTTGAAACAAAAAGGGCTGCTGATTAGCTGATTAACCAAATTGAAGCAAGGTCTGAACAAACCTCAACTTAACTAAGTCCTGCTTTAGATTCTAAATGGCAGGATGTCTCTCACGTAATCTCCTATTTAAATAAAAAGATAAGGATTCTAACTTCTTTAACCTCTAGGGCTGAGAGAGACAGTCATAAAATACGCTTCCTGTGAGCAAGTATTAGGCTTTGAAATATATACCTGCTGTAATTTCATCAAGGCCCCCTCCTTCCTTTTAAACTTCTTCTCTGTTCTTCCTTTGTGCTTAAACTGTGACTATTTTGGAGGGAAGAAAGCAGTCCAATGTCTTTTTCTCCTAGCTGCTGACAGTTTCTAGAATAAAATAATTCTTTTTTTTCCTTGGCTGGAGTGCAGTGGCGCAATCATGGCTCACTGCAGCTCTGACCTCCTGGGCTCAAGCAATCCTCACACCTCAGTCACCTGAGTAGCTGGGACTACAGGCATGAACCACCACATCTGGCTGGTTTTTCTTTTCTACTTTTTGTCGAGACAAAGTCTTGCTGTGTTGCCGAGGCTGGTCTTGAACTCCTAGGCTCAAGGAAACCTCCCGCCTTGGCCTCCCAAAGTGCTGGGATTATGGGCGTGAGTCAACATGCCCAGCTAACAACTGATTTTTAGTTGATTACTCATGGTTTTTTTCTTTCTTTTGTTTTATTTAAGTAACAATTACTGTTAACATTTATTATTTACCAAGTGCTGTGCTCTGTTCTAAGAATTACACAAGTATTAACTAATTTAATCTCCACAACCATCCTATGAGGTAGGCAGCTTTATTAATTGTATAGATGATGAAATGGGCACGAGTTTGGGTAACATGCAAAAGATCACACACCTGGAAAGTCGTGAGGCCAAAATCCATGCCCAGGCAGTCTGTCTCCAAGGCCCATACTTCCTACCAGTACTCTGCTGCCTCTCAGTTTTTGGAAATGAATTTTTCCTTTGGAGAGCAATGCAGTCACCTCACCAGAGAAAAGATTTTGCATAACACATTCTAGTAGTGCTTCCTCTTGCTACTATTCTGGTGTTATTGGAAATTTACTTCTCCAAATGAACTGTGTGCTATTCAACAAAATGAAGCTGCTCACTCTGAACTGTCTCAAACAGTGAAATACGGTCAGAAGTGACTTTGATCACAAGAGAAGTTTTATTCGGCTACTCAGGCTGGACCCTTTAGCCTACGAGAGCACCAATAACCCCGAAAATCACGAGGCACGCCCTTATCAGATGTCAGCAGAGTCGGCCCAGGGAACACGAGGGGCTGAGATTTTAAGGCCTTTCCTGACAGCTAGACACTAGAAACACGAAATCCACGCGACCGATCGTAGCGTCACTTCTGCCACCAAACACAAAGCTCGCCGAACCTGTAAGCTCTGAAGTGGCGTCGCCGGGGTCTGTTGCTGTGGCTGCGGGAGGCAGGCAAGGTGGCCGAAAGGTGTGGACAGCTGGCCAGCAGGCGGAAAGTCGTTCTTTACCACTGGAGTTCTAAAGCTGGGAGAGATTTGGCTTTGAATGGAAAACACTAACATGGGGAGAACAGGACTCATATTCAGTTTCCATGTGTTCTAAAATGTTGAAACAAACTTAAAGGTGCTACGTCAAACACGACCCAAGTTAATTTCCATAATCTGGTTGATAGTTATTTATTCCAGATGCACCACCACCAGATATTTTATTTGGGGAATTCTTTCTGAAAGTCATTCTTGGTATCCACACAAGAAATCTTTGTTAGTAAGATAAGATGGCATTTAAAATGTGGGCTTAGGGCTATTTTATAAGAATTTTACAAAGGTCAGCTTATGACTGACCACAAATTTTTATGAGTGTTTTGATTTATTTATTTATTTATTTATTTAGAGTTGGAGTCTCACTCCATCGCCCAGGCTGGAGTGCAGGGGCATACTCACGGCCACCCTTGCGTCAACCTGCTGGGTTCTGGCCATCCTTCTGCCTCAGCCTTCCAAGTAGCCAGAACTACAGGTGCACGCTACCACGCCTGACTAATTTTTAAAATTTACTGTAGAGATGAGGTCTTGCCAAGTTGTCCGAGCTGGTCTTGAACCCGCGAGCTAAGGCAATCTACTTGCCTCAGCTGGGATTGCAGACTAAGCCACCGAACCCAGCCTATGAGTGTTTTTTAATAATAAGGTTCTAAAATGGCCTGCTAGAAATATCTGGAAGCCTATTATGTTAGAGGAGTTGGGCCTTTGAGCTTAAATCTGTTCAGTATACACTTGTACTTTGTTGTCTTGCCTGCTGATGTATCACTGATACC
>NW_007002569.1:0-14855 GCF_000164805.1 Carlito syrichta
TGCAAACATGACAAAGAAAAAAGCCTCCCAAAAGAAGCAGAGGGGCAGACCTTCCTCCCAACCCTGTAGGAACATCGTGGGCTGCAGAATTTCTCACGGATGGAAGGAAGGAGATGAGTCCATCACCCAGTGGAAAGGAACCATTCTGGATCAGGTGCCTATAAACCCCTCTCTTTATCTGGTGAAATATGATGGAATTGACTGTGTCTATGGACTGGAGCTTCACAGAGATGAGAGGGTCTTGTCTCTTAAAATTCTTTCCGACAGGGTGGCATCATCTCAAATTAGTGGTGCCAACCTTGCAAATTCCATAATTGGCAAAGCAGTGGAACACATGTTTGAGCATGAGCATGGTTCTAAGGATGAATGGAGGGGGATGGTCTTAGCCCAAGCACCTATCATGAAAGCCTGGTTTTATATCACCTACGAGAAAGATCCTGTCTTGTACATGTACCAGCTTCTAGATGATTATAAAGAAGGTGACCTCCGCATCATGCCAGAGTCCAGTGAGTTCTCCAGCAGAGAGAGAGCCAGGAGGAGTTGTAGATGGCCTGATAGGTAAGCATGTGGAATATACCAAAGAAGATAACTCCAAAAGGATTGGCATGGTCATTCACCAAGTGGAAGCTAAACCCTCTATGTAATTCATCAAGTTTGATGATGATTTCCATATCTATGTCTATGATTTGGTGAAAAAGTCCTAACTGTTAAGGTAAAATTTGCCACTTTTGTGGGAAACCAAATGTATAATTTGTAGACACTTTGAAAATGTTTCTTTTCAGTATATTGAAAGCTTAAGGGTCCCTGATAACCCCACATCTTTGCCAGCATAACTGTTGTTTTGTTCTAAAAATACAAATTTATGTGGACATGACATGCTGTGTGTAAACACTTTGTCTTGTTGAAAAGATTGGGTGTGTTTGGTGGAAGGGGCATGAAAGAAGGAACCGTTGTCAATTCCAGCTGTGAATAAAGTTCAGCTAGACTCATAATCAGTCATCTAAAAGTGGCATGGTACATAGCTGTTCTGGTCTGGAGGTGGGATAGGGGAAGGTACTAGGGGTTGGCTGCAGGGGAAAGGAAAGGGGAGGTGACAGCTTAGGAAGAGGTGGGGGAAAACCAAAAGGGAGAGGCTCCCTGGGGGAGAGGATGAGCTATAAGGAGGACACATCCAACTGAGAAAGGAGAGTGAGATCTGGGAGCTTAGAGGAAAACAGAATAAATTGAGTGGAGAGGAACACAAAGCAGCTTAGAGGAAGTCCAGAGTAAAGGGAAGAAAGAGCAAGTTGACAGGGATCTGAGGAGAGGCTAAGGAATACACAAAGAGAGGGATTATAAGGGATGTGAAAGAAGGGGAGGGACACTGAGGAAGAAGGAATTCAAAGAAAAAAGTGGGGAGTGGGGCCCACGAGGGGTGGGAAGGCCCAGGAAAAAGTTGGACTTCTGGCATTATCCACATTACTCTTCCTAGCTCTATGCACAAAGGAAGTGGCATCTGTCAAAGAAGGCAGGTGCACTGGAGCTTTCCTAGAAGGGCATTTTGATAGAGTTGACTCAGTCGAGTTAAGCAGGCGCCAACTTTATACCGATAAGGTTTTTTGTTTGTTTGTTTGTTTGTTTCAGGGAGTCCATGCCACTCCTGCCCAGCAGAGGCCCAACCCTCATTCTAAAGACACTAATATGGTGTTCCATAAGTGTTGAGCTGTGAGCTCCCTCTGCACATTTTCCCTACACTGGATAAACCATACTTGTAGGCAGTGAGTTAATAGGACTCTCAGAAGTTATGCGATGTCCTGTCTTGCGTTTGGAAAGTATTTTATCCAGAAAAGATGGAACCGTACTGAAGCCAGGTACAACGAGTCCCATCACTGTTCTTCCTGCAAGAATGTTCCTTGCCTCCCTCTAGAGGAGAGGCATCAGAGGATTGAGCCTAATTTCTCTCCAGGGTATGAGGAGTACTTCACTGTCCATGCTTCCTTCAGTAGTTGCCTGAAATTACAGGGGGTACCAACCAGTGCTCCAGCAAAGAATGCCTGATTCCCCAAGAAGCCCGGGGGGTGGGGGAGCTAGACCCCTCACAGAACTGGTATCTTCTGACTGCTCACAGATACTGCCCTGTCAGTTTTGCCCACTCTCAGCTCACAGAAACCTGTCTGTGCTTTGTTTTCAGGTGAGGTAGAAGTTGGAAATCTTACCTTCATGGGGAAGTTGGGCTGGGAGTTGTGGATCTGTATAACCTACTATTGGCTGTATAACACCGCATGGAGGGGTTGTGTCCCCAGTAAACTCCCTCGTGACTATGGTGTCCAAATCATGGGTCTGCCTCTTTCTCTTCCTCCCTTCCTTGTCTTTTTCCAGTCCTGCTGTAGTCCCTCTGAAAACCCTCTCTTGATTTCTGCACCCCCTCCTGCCATTAAGTTATACCTGTCATCCCAAAGAAAGAAAGCTGGCAGCTCCGGGCTGCCCAGGTCTCCCTAACTCCATGCATAGTCGAGGAAGCTCCTGTAGCTTTCTGGGAGTTAAAGGAAAGTGGTGAATCCAGTTCATTCTCTCCACCCACATGACCTGGGGCTGATTGCCTCAAGAATCACATAAGACAAGCCCACCTCACATAGCAGATGCTAATTTTCTCTTATTCATCACACAATGTACACTCCAGTGAACACCAGCAGGCCGCCCAAGGGCCAATTTCAGTCAGCTGTCAGGTTTTGTTTGATCTTTGTATTTTTATTGCTTCCTATTTTAAATGAGGCACTTTAGACATTTGGATGATTTCACATAGTCAAAATCCATATCTGGCCTCTCATGAGAACAAAACACAAGAAAGAAACATGAGGATTAGGGTGTGCATTCCAACAAGGATACAAGCAGCTGGGTCTGAGGTAGGACTCAGCCCACTTTAGATTCAGAATGCCCTCTCCAGTTGGCCGCACCTTCAGCTGGCATGCTTTACTCTAACAAAATTCACAGTTGGCTCCTACAAGCATTTGCGTTTGTAACTTTGGGGCTAGACCCAGGAAAACCGCCTCTTGGGACTTGCTTTGACCCAATTGCTTTTAAATTTACTTGCTTTATCTTCATCCCACAGATACTTTGGGTGGGCTCCTTGCCAGATATTCTACGTGCAATTACTGATGATGTAGCAATGAAAAAAAAGAAGAAAATGACCCAAAAAATCTTACCCTTCATGGAACTTTTATTTTTGTGTGGGACACAATATGAACATAAGTGGACATAAAGCATTTTATAATAATGAGTGCTAAGAAGAAAAAAGTGTAAAGAGACATTCGTATATCAAATTCCAGGGAGTAGGGTGGAATTAGATAGACCATGTGGCCAGGGAAGCCCTCAGTAAGAACTTGACTTTTGAGTACAGCCCTGAAGGCAGTTGGAAAACTGGCCCTGTACTTTCCTGGGGAAGGAGAATTCTGGTAACTGGAGAGCAAGGGCTGAGGTCCTGCCTCCAAACTGGTTAAGCCTGGCATGTTTGAGAAGCAGGGAGAATGCTAGCTTGGTTGGAGCTGCATGAGTGGAGCAGAGAGCAGCAGGAAGTTAATTCAGATAGGTCATAGTAATGAGGAAGAGGTAGATAGTTTTGAGTTCTGTAGGTTCTAGAATGGAATTTGGCTATTACGCTGCATGTAATGAGAAATCATTTTTGTATTAATAACAGATAAGCAGTATGATTTGCATTATAGTTTAATGGGACCTTCCTGGCTACTCTGGAGAATGCTCTGTATTAGATCCAAAGATGAATAAAAAGAGATCAAATAAAACAATAGAACTGAAACATGACGTAGACACAGATTTACACATAGAAAACTTGAGTCATAGCAGAAGTGACATTTTAGATGAGTAACAAAAAAATACTTATTCTGTTAGTGATACTGGGTTAATTGGTTATTTGTATGTTAAAAAATAAACTTAATTTTTATCACACTTTACACAAGATAAACCCCAACTATAAAAAGTTTTCACACCAAAACTTAAAGAGAAACACTTACAAAACTTTTTAAAAACTACTGGAGAGAATGTTTATATTTTGTCCTTTGGAAATGAGAATTTTATATAAAGGAACAAAATGCACATGAGTTAAAGGAAATTTTATCTTTTGTTACAATACAAAATCCTCTAATTTCAAAAATCACTACCTAAAAAGTGGAGTATAATAAGACTTGGGTACAAACATGGATGATTAAAATAAGTGAAATAAATCATAATATAGACTAAGAAAAACCAAATGTTCCATAGAATTTAGGCAACTAATGTGACCGGGCAATCATAAAATAGGAAACCACATTGTCAATAAAAATGCACTGTCTTAATCTAGTTCCTATTTTCTTTTTATACAGCAAATCATATTCATACTATAGAATTAACTTAGGTAATAAGTTAATTGTTTTTCCTTTGCCAGAATGTAAGCTGTATGTACATGATATCTCTTATGTTCTCCAATGTATCCTAAGTACTTAGAAGTGTACTGGGCACAGAATAAGATGTTCAATAAATACTTCTTGACTTAATGAATCTCACCAACAATCAGGAATATGGAAATTGAAATGACATATTGTTCTATATGTATCAGATCAGCAACATGTATGATGTACATATGTATTGGCAACCAGGCAAACAAGTTCGAATTCTTATACACTGTTGGTGAGAGTTGGTCAGATAGAAATTTCCTTCATCTTGTGGGTTAGGCAATGATATATTTCCCTCAATTTCACTCTTTTATACAGTTGGAAGATAACCCTGCATGGGTGTCTTGTGTTTCTCTACATCTTGCAAGCAAGGAGCTGACTGTTTTTTGTTTCCCACTAATTTTTGAAGAATTTTTTTTTTTTTTGAGTTGGAGTCTCACTCTGTCGCCCAGACTGGAGTGCAGTGGTCGCTCCCGGCCACCACAGCCTCGACCTGCGGGGCTCCAGCGATCCTTCTGCCTCAGCCTTCCAAGTAGCTGAAATTACAGGCACACGCGACCATGCCCAGCTGATTTTTTATTTATTGTAGAGATGAGGTCTGACCGACTTGCCCAGGTGGGTCTCGAACCCGCAGGCTCAGGCAATCCACTCACCTCAGCCTCCCAAAGCACGGGTTTACAGGCTGAGCCACCGAGCACGGCTGAAGAATGTTTTAATAACAGAAGTTTTTTTTATAAAATAGGGCTAGTGATTCCCTCTGAAGTAAAGGGTAGACATGATTACTGCAATATGACAAATATAATGCCTTCTTCCAGAGCATAAGAAAGACATTTTTACTGTCCATTATAAAAAAAAATAGGCCCCATAAAGTAAGGTTTTCTCTCCTCTAATGCAACCTATTGCACAAGAATGTATCAGGTGCTCATTTCAGATCACCCTCTGGTAAGTGGAGTTCAGGATTTGGGTGAATGCTAATATTTTGGCTATTGCTGTTGCTGTGAATAATGAACTGTTGATGAGTACCAGGAAGTAAGTTCAAAGATGGGCTGGAACCATATCTTATTTATTGCTAACTCTGATCCTGGTGAACGAACTTGCTCACTAATCTGTTAGCTAATTTCAGGCCCACTCAATTGTAACAAATAATACTAATTCTTCCTGGGTTGGTATAAGTTTTCTGCTCCTCTCAGACAACAGTTACAAAGACATACAATGACACAGTTAAAGGAGGGAAATCACAATCACCATGGACAGAATATGGCAAATTATTGAACTTTTGCTAGTTTGCTTGGAAAAATGAGAGGACCAGACAACTAATGCTTGTACACAAAGAATGTGAATAGCTGGGCTGTCTCATGGCTCAATCCATCCTTCAGATGATTATACAAACCTTAGATACATTGGAAGGCAGCAGTAAATAATTCAAAGGGATTTTATTGTGGTGATTATTGGCTTCTCATAGGAGTTATAGCTCTCTTGGGGAGGTTTCTAAGACAAAATTCTGTGTATGTCATAAATGAGTCATTTAATAGTATTTATGCTTGGATTGGGTATATAATGTTGATGAAGTTATTCACTGAGGAATGAAAAACTGACCCAAAGAAATATAAATTCTTGTGAGCAGTCCCACCACCTTTGAAAACTCCCTTAGCCCTTATGTTGAAATTATGTGAGAAAATTTGAGATGTTATATTGCTACCCTAGATTATGCTTAATTTCTCAAATAAGTTTTCTGCTGTGTTAACCAAGTTAGCCAGAGGGTGCAAAACTTACAGGCCTAGCTGGAAAGTAGTGCTGCTATGGCTGTGGAGTGAAGTACTCTAAGACTAAAATAGATGGTGTCAGCAGTCAGTACTTTGCCACCAGATAAAGAGAAATGAGTCAGCCTAAAATACTGGAAATTTAATCAAATGAGACACAAGCAGTCACTATAACACACAGAATCAAAAGCAAATGCAAACCCTTTCTAATGGTACAGAGCAGTGCCCTCTCTCTTCCCTCCCCTCCTCTCCCCTCTCCTCTTCCTTCTTTTTTGTTCTTCCCTTCACTTTCTCAAGCACAGCTACTGTAAGGAGAAAAATGATTAAAAATGAAACCAAGGGTTCTCTGTCCCCAGTGGAGATCAAATGCCATATGCACCCATCTGAGTAGACGAGGAAATTTTGGTGAGGGGATAGGATCAAACTTGCTCGATATAGATACCCAAGTCACTAGTCTACAGGACTTGTGGAAGAAAAAGGCATTCAGAATCAGATAACGGGATTTGGCTGGGTTAAGAATAGGAAAAGGGAGCCAATATGACCTGTGAACAAAATATTTTTAAGCCAATTCTACTCACTCTTGGTTCTACCTCCGCATCTGAATATAACTAGAGACTGATGCTTGTATTTCCCTGTCTTGTAAGTGCTAGATGAAATTCAGCCATATGTAGAGAAGTGGAAGTGGAATACATAAACCACGCTCCTTCCAGCCTCTCTGGTTCCTCCTGGGTAGTCCAACACAAAGAGTATAGAATCTTAAAGGGAAAGAAACAACCAAAACCCTGATTAAATACTTAAAGAAAACACTCGTAGTAAGTGATGCAAGGTCTTTATTGAACAGCCTTATATGTCCAGTGCAAAATCTAGTGGAGCTTAAGGCTTATAGTGGATTATTGTCAAATAAATTCAGTTGTTTCTTCTATGGGTTCAGCTGTTGCAGACATTATAACTTTTACTGAATTTATTACACAAACTGATGGCACATGGTACACTGTTTTGAACATTGACAACACCTTCGTTCTCATACTGCTAGTCCCTGAGGATTAAAGTCTGTCTGCATTCATGTGCCAAGATTTCTAATGTATGTTTGTAGTGTTGCCCCAGGGTTACCTAAATTCCAGTGCCATTTGCCAAAATCGGATAGGTCAGAATTTAGTGCAAGTGTTTCTTCACTCTGATTCCTAAAACTTTTACTATATAAATGACATCATGATGGCAGGCAATCAGAAACCTTGGTATCAATAACCCTAACTGTGGTGTTACTACACATCCCCTAGAAAAGTGACTGAACATCAACAAAATTCAGAAGCCTGCTTTCCAGTAATGTTTTTTGAAACTATGTATGCAGATTTATAATGCTTAATTCTCAAAGACAAATTTTCTCTTCAGCACCTCCACCACCAAAAAGGAGGCCCAACACCTAACTGGACCCTTTAGATACTGAGCTTTTTGCTTGGTTCAGTATATCAGCTAATCCATTAATCAGCATCTCTTGACTGAAGGCTGAGACAAAATCATGCCATGGAAACTGTCCAATAGAGTTTTCTCTACTTTTGGAGTCCTATAAATGTGATGGTCCCTTTGAGTTATATGTCTCTGTAACTGATAATATTCCAATTGGAGTTTTTGGCATAAAGATGCAATCTTCACCTGGAGATGTTCCTGGGAGTTTTTGACTTGTTCCTGACATGGCTATCAGATACATCTCTTTTGAAAAGCAGCTATTAGTTTGCTACTGAGGCCATTTCAAAACTGAACACCTGAACCATGAAGGTCTTGTGTCTCTCCTGTCTGATATTTTGTGGAGGGATGTTTAATTATAACTTAATATCTATAATGATGAAAAGAGCTCAAAAAACCCCTCTTGTCAAAGACAAATTATCTGTTAAAGAAAATTTACTTGGCTTCACTTTATTAACATACTGGCTTTACATGAAAAAGTAGTTGTTACCCATTTCAGAGAAACTCTATTCCCCACTTTGCTACCTGAAGTAGAGTTGCTGAGGCACTTGACTCACAGAGCTTCAACTAAATGCTTGTGCTTGTTTCACTAATGGTTTGGATAAGCTGAAACCTGATGATGTCCACTGGTCTTCTGAATATGTTCAATCTTACTACCTACTATGCAAAATTGCAAGCAGATGTGGGTGCTTTCCTTAGTGGTCAGAATTCAAAACCATTTTCTTAGGTCTGAGTAATACTCCCCTAGATAAAATATATTATATTTTTACTGAGTTGTGGGATATTGACAATGTTCTAATTGGTTGGTCTGCCACTTGAAAAACTAAAGATTGCAGACTAAAGACACCTCTCTTTGGGCTTGAAAACTACAGAAACAAATAGCTGATACTGCTAACTATCTAAGTAACTCATGTAGATACTGACCACAGTAACAGACCATTTTTCTGATGAGATTGAAATCAAGCTCCAGACTGAGCATGCACCACCTACATTGCTATGATTTCTAACTGAATTCATCACTATACTGGACAAGGCAACGCATTCACTTAATGTGAATAATAATGTGGATAAACAGGATAAAAGTAAAGGACTCATTCTGATGCAGAACCTACCACTGCAAACCAGACTTATGACTCTTTCTAAACCTTATCTACCAGTGAGAGTGGCCACATTGCATGGGATGTTACCTTTCTCCTAACTACTTGACACCTTGACTATAATCAATTTTTTACCTCCTGTAAGGGTTATTGGTTGTGCCTCACCATTATTTTTCAGATTTACAGTGTTCTTACTCCAATCCAATGATCCAACTCTGGACACAGCATTATGGCCCTTAAAGGTAATATGTGTCATGGTTTTACACTTCTGAACTATTTTCAGTTGGCAGTGATACATCTTGCATCACAAAATCCAATCAACAATGGCCTAACAGTGAAGTTATCTATGGACTGTCCATGCTCCATACCATACTAAGGCACCTAGTATTTTTAAATAACTTGAGATATAATTCACGCACCCTATAATTCATTAATTTAAAGTGCACAACTCAAAAGTATTTATTATATACACAGATATGTGCAGCCGTCATTAAAGTCAACTGAGAACATTTTCATTAGCTTATAAAGAAATGCTGTACACTTCAACCTTCATCCCTTCAATCCTCTCATCTCCTCTTCCCTATGCATTCATTAATTTACTTTGTTTCTATATATTTGCCTATTTTGAGCATTTTGTATAAATGGAATCACATAAAATTTGGTGTTTTGTGGCTGGCTTCTTTCAAATGGTGTAATGTTTTCAAATTTATTTATGTTTGTAGCGTGTTCTTCATTCATTTTCATAGTTGAATGTTAATCTATTGTATGGATATACTACAGTCTGTTTACTCAGTCATTCCTTGATGGATATTTGGTTTGGTTTCACTTTTTGACTATTATAAATAATGTTGCTATAAATATTTTTATACATGTTTTTGTTTAGGCATATGTTTGCATTTCTTTTAGTTTTACGTCAAAGGAGGAATTGCTGGATAATATGGTAATATGTTTAACTGTTTGAGGAATTTCAGAGTGTTTATCAAAGTGGCTGCAAAATTTTGCATTCTCATCAACAGTATATGAGGGTTCCAATTTCTCTAAATGCTCAATGGCAATTGTTATCTGACTTTGAAATTTTAACCATTTTGTTATGTGTGATTTTATTGTCTTCACTGCGTATTTTTAATGGCTAATAATGTCAAGTACCTTTTTGTATTTTTCATCTTATTATAGAGATGCGGGGTACAAGTGAAGATTAAATAAATAGGTATGCTGCAGGCAGGTAAATTTGGACTTCCAACTAGCCCCCAATCCCCTGGTAGTGGACCTGGAACCCTTTGTGTGGTAACATGCCACCCACCCTTTTCTGTCCCTCCCTCCCCTGGCAGTGCACTACGACCTCCAATCTCTCCCTTGTGTTCATGTAATTATTGTCCAGGGCCCACTTATGAGTGAGAATATATGAGATTAGTTCTTTGTGTCTGTGATAGATCACTTAGCATGATAGTCTCCAACTTCATTCACTTTGCTGCAAAGTCCATGATTTTGTTCTGAGTTATGGCTAAGTAATACTCCATATGTACCAATTTTTTATTCAGTCCACTTTTAATGGACAGTAGGGTGGGTGCCATGTTTTTGCTATTGTGAATAGTGCAGCAATAAACTTGCATGTGCCAGTGTCTTTTTAGTAGAAAAACTTACGTTTTTCTGGGTATATTCCCAGGAAAGGGATTGCTGGATCATATGGAAGATCAATTTTTAGTTCTTTTAAGAATTGCCACACTGCTTTCCATAGAGGTTGAACTCGTTTGTACTCCCATCAACAGTGTAGAAGCATTCCCTTTTCACCACACCCATGCCAGCATCTGTTGTTTTCAGATTTATTAATGATAGCCATTCTTACTGGAGTTAGGTAGTATCTCATTGTAGTTTTGATTTGCATTTCTCTGATTATTAGTGAGGCTGAGCATTTTTTTATATGCCTATTGGCTGCTTGTATGTCTTATTTTGAGAAGTGTCAGTTCATATCATCTGGTCACATTTTAATGGGTTTTTTGTTTGTTTTTGAGGATTTTTTGCTTTTTTTTTCTTTTACTTTGAGTTTCTTGTAGCTTCTGGATGGTAGGCGTTTGTCAGATGCATAATTTGCAAATATTTTTTCCCATTCTGTGGGTTGTCTCTTTACTCTCTTGATGGTTTCTTTTGCTGTGCAAAAGCTTTTCAGTTTGATGGGGTCCTATTTGTCTATCTTAGTGTTTACAGCATTTGCTTTTGGGGACTTGGTCAAGAATTCATTGCCTAATCTCATGTGCATAAGAGTGTTTCCTTTGATTACTTCTAGAATTCTTATAGTTTGAGGTTGTAAGTTTAGGTGTTTAATGCATTTTGAATTGATATTTGTATATGGTGATAGGTAGGGGTCCAGTTTCATTCTTCTGCATGTGGTCAGTCAGTTTCCCCCACAATATTTGCTAAATAGGGTCTCCTTTTCCACGTGATAGTTATTGATGGCTTTGTCGAAATGAGCTGGTTGAAAGACTGTGTTTTTGCTTCCAGACTCTCTGCCCTGTTCCATTGGTCTATGTTACTATTCTTGTACCAATACCAGACTGTTTTAATTACTGTGTCTTTGTAATAAAGTTTAAAATCTGGAAGCCAGATAGCTCCCACTTTGTTCCTTTTGCTGAGGATTGTTTTCTCTATTTATGATCTTTTGGTTCCATGTGAATTTCTGTATTGTCATTTCCAGTTCTGAGGAAAACAATGTAGGTAATTTGATGGGTATTTCATTGAATCTGTAGATTGCCTTGGGTAGGATGGACATCTTGACAATATTGATTCTTCCAATCCAGAAACATGGAATATTTTTCCATTTGTTTGTGCCATCTTTGATTTCTTTGGAAAGTGCTCTTTAGTTCTTGTAAAGGTCTTTCACTTCTCTGGTTAGGTGAATACCAAGGTATTTCTTTCTTTTTTGTGGCTGTTGTGAATAAGATTTGCTTTTTATTTGGTTTTCTGACTGCTTGTTGTTGGTGTAACTACCTTTTACACATGGATTTTGTACTCTGAAGCTTTACCAAAGTCATTTATCAGTGGAAGGAGGTTTTTGACAAACTCTTGGGTTTTCAAGGTATAGAATCATATTGTTTGCAAAGGGAGATAGCTTAACTTCCTCTTTCCCCATTTGGATAACCCCGATTTCCTTCTCTTTCCTGATTGCTCTGGATAGGACTTCCAACACTGTGTTGAACAGGAGGGATGAGAGTGGGCATCTTTGTCTTGTTCCTGTTCTCTGGGGGAATGCATTCAGCTTCTGCCCATTGTACAAAAATGTGGGTTTATCATAGATGGCTCTTACTGTTCTGAGGAATGTTTCTTTTATGCCTATATGCTCAAAGTTATTTTATCAAGAAGGGATGCTGGTTTTATTAAATGATTTTTCTGCATCTAATGATATAATTATGTAGCTCTTTTTGTATATATGTTAATATATTGAATTATGTTTATGGTGTTAGGAATGCTGAACCAGCCCTGCATCCAAGAAGTGAAGCCTGCCTGGCCATGGTGGATTATCCGGGAGATGTGTTGTTGAATCCTATTTGCTAGACTCTTGTTGAGAATTTTTGCATCTATGTTCATCAAGGAGATTGGCCTATAATTCTCTTTCCTTGTTTGGTCTTTGCCAGATTTGGCTATCAATGTGATGTTAGCTTCATAAAATGATTTGGGAAGAATTCTTTCTCATTTGCCTGGAATACTTTTGATAAGATTGGTATCAGCTTCTCCTTGTATGACTTGTAGAATTCAGTTGGGAAGTCATCTGCTCTGGGGCTTTTTTGGTGGAAAGATTTCTTATGAATGAGTCAATTTCCTGGGTTGTTATTGGTCTGTTTAGAGTTTCAATTTCTTTTTGTTTCAACCTTAGGAGGTTGTGTGATGTCAGAAAGTCTTCCATTTTCTTAAGGTTTTGAAGTTTATTTGATTACAGATGTGCATAATAATCTCTGCTAATCTTTTGAATTTCTTTGGGGTCAGTTGTGACTTTACCTTATGTGTTTCTAATTGTGGCTATTTGGACTGACTCTCTCTCTCTCTCTCTCTCTCTCTGTGTCAATCTGGCCAAGAGTCCATCAATCTTATTTATTCTTTCAAAGAACCAGTTTTTTGTTCTTGTTGATTTGTTTTCTATGATATTTTTGTCTTCTATACCCTGCAGTTGTGACTTTTTCTTGGTGATCTGAATTCTTCTGCTGAAGCTAGGATTTTTGGTGGTTTTGCCTTTCGAGCTTTCTTAGGTGTAACGTTAGGCTGTTTACTTGTGATCCTTCTGCTTTCTTTATGTTTGCATACAATGCTAAGAATTTTCCTCTTAACATTGCTTTTATGGCACCCCTGATATTTGATAAGATTTGTCTTTGTTTTCATTTGTTTCCAGGAATATTTTTTATTTCTGTATAGATTTTTATGTTGACCCAGAAGTTGTTCAGCAGCATATTGTTTAGTGTGCATGTCTTTGTGTGCTTTGGAGGGATCTTCTTGGTAGGAATATTTTATATTTCACTATGATCTGATAAATTGCATAGTATTATTTTGATCTTTTAGGATTTGTTAATGTTTGATTCATGTCTGAGAATGTGATCAATCTTGGAATATGTTTCATGTGCTGACGAGTAGAATGTATACTCTGTAGTTGTTGGGTGAAGGGTTCTGAAGATGTCTATAAAGTCCATTTGATCAAGTGTCAAGTTGAGACTCTGTTTTTCCTTGTTGGTTTTTTACCTCGATCATCTATGTAAAGCTGTTAGAGGGTATTTATATATCCAAATATGTGTAAGAGTCAATGTCCTCTCTTAGTTTACTTAGTAGTTGTTTTATAAATCCTAGTGATCCTGTGTTGGATGCATATATGTTTAGGATGTATATTTCTTGGTGATGCTTTGAGCCTTTTATCAGTATGTAGTGTTCTTCTGTGTCCTTTTGAACTTTTGATGGCTTGAATGCTGCTTTGTCTAATATCAGAAGAGCTACTTCTGCCTTCTGCTATTTTGTGTTTGCCAGTCTTCAACTTTGAGTCTGTGGGTATCCTTTGCAGTGAGGTGAATTTTCTTTCAGCAGCAGATTGTTGGATAGTGCTTTTAAAATTCACTTTGCCACTCTTTTTAGTGGTGCGTTTAATCCTTTCATATTCAGGTTGATAATTGAAATGTGAGAGCTTATCCCTGCCACGGAACTCTTAGGAGGTTGATTTGTTTCCTTTTAATTTTTGTATTTATATGTGTGTATTTTCATCTTTATGAGTGTTGTGTATGCTCTGTTAACTCTGTGTTTGCCTGTGGCTTTGTGATGGGCATGACCATTTGTGTGTGTGTGTGTGTGTGTGTGTTTTCAAGACCTTCTTACGCGTCTCTTGAAGGGCTGGTCTGGAGGTGGCATATTCTCTTTGGGATTGGATGTCTGTGAAGGATTTTAATTCTCCATCAGTGATAAAACTTGACTTAGTGTGCTAGAAAATTTTGGGTCTGAATTGTTTATCTTTAAGAGCATTAAAAATTGGAGAGCCGAGGAACAGGGAAATCAGGTTCTGGTCTGGAAAGGAATTTATTGCTATCTGTTCTCACACTTGGTCCAGAATTCAATATAAAACTCTTAGAATCTCCTTTTTAAAAAAAAATATAGGCAAGCTTTCTTTTGTATGAACTTAACTTCACATACAAAATTAAAAGGGCAAGTTCACTTAAATTAAGCTCATTAAAAAGTTTAGACGGGAGTTCAGGGGGAGGGGGCAAGATGGCGACCTGGCAACCCGGTGTCTGAAG
Organism: Carlito syrichta; assembly: GCF_000164805.1. Lineage (NCBI taxonomy): Eukaryota > Metazoa > Chordata > Mammalia > Primates > Tarsiidae > Carlito > Carlito syrichta. Next base: position 14,496 of record NW_007002569.1, read on the forward strand.
CCCTCTGCAAGGGAGATCTGCAGTGGGTCTCTGACTCTCGCCCCCGGGAGGCTGGGGACCCCAGCATTGCAGCCTACTCCTCAAACAGAGCTCGGCCATCGCTATCACTGGAACATCGCAAGGACTGGACATTTTTACTGCATCGTCCTCTCCCGCTGCTGCCGCAGCCCCTCCCCCCACCAGCGCTCCCGCCGCCGCCGCCGCCGCCGCCGCCACCGCCGCCGTCGCCGCCGCCGCGCCCGCCGCGGCCTCTGGCACGGGTAGCTCATCACAACCCGGCCGGAGGAAATCCACATCAAACCGCTTCAGGGAAAATCTGCTGGGATCGCTGCCACCGCTCCTGCGACGGAGACTGTCCTG
>NW_007002570.1:0-2986 GCF_000164805.1 Carlito syrichta
AGCAGATCCCAACTGAGCCTGGCCTGAAACAGAGCACAATGCCTAAGTGAGAAACAAAAACGTGAGTCTCTCTAAGATACCACACAGGGCTATGAGGCAGCTTGCTGTGCCTTATTTTGACACATAACTAAATAATACAAGGAAAGACTTGCTTGGTAGGGACAAGAATACCATGTGAAAGAATATGATGATCACTTTGCTGTCATTACACTTCGGTGACTATGAGAGAAAAAGGTAGGTTCTGAAAGACACCGTTTGAGGACCAATTATGAAACTAAAGAATTGGACTGAATTTCACAGGTGAGAGGATGTCATCAAAGTATTTTTTTTTTCACAGAAAGAATAACATAATCTTACTCCACAGAGTTAATCCTGCAACTTTATATCACAGGATATCTACCAGCAAACTCATTCATTCAACAAATGTTAACAAGCATCAACCATGTGCCAGATATTTGGGATATATTAGTAAACAAAGATAAGATCTCTACTCCTACTTCTTAGAGAAGGGAAATAGATAATAAACATTAAGCATAATAAATGATGTATATGATAGATTATAAAGTGTTAAGGAAAAAAGAAAAATAGAGCATGGAAAAAAAAGGGTTGCAATTTTACAGAGGTTAGTTGGGGTAAGTCTCATTGGAAAGGCAGCATTATCTTGGAATCCGCAGTCATCAAAAACTCTTCAAGATTGGCAGCTATCATGTAGCTATAAGTATCTAGCCAAAAAAATTATGTAAATGATTCTATAATTAAGGGTATACACTGTTTCTTAGAAAAATCTTGTGATTTGCATAATTTGTAATGCATCAGCTAGAGAAAGTTGTAGAACGTCATGACTCCCACAATAACAGCAAAGATGTCTTTGTCAATATGTAACAGTTCTACTCTGTGATAAAATGGTTTCATGAATAGGCAGAAACTGCTTGCTGCTAAGCCACCTGGCATCTTGTGACAGAACATATTTTCAGCACCACAATCCCAGTCTTCGCTGGTGAGAAATGGTGGTTCATGCTCACTGAGGCATGCAGTGACACCTTGGCAATCCAGCCCTCCCTGGCATTCTGGGAGGTATCTTTGTGCTGGAAAATCCAAACACTGTGCCAGGCCCTTCTCCAGGCAACAGCTGAACTGACTCTTTTATGGTTTCAAGTTACATTTTTTGTTAAGGAAGATGGCATGGAATTATTTGCATGTTGCAGAAAGGGTCCAAAGTTCATATACTGTTTTGCAGTGGACACAGCATAGATCTCATGCATCTTAAAGTTTTGTTGTAGTTTAAGTGGAACTCTATTGGTAGTCACTGTGCCATACAGGCACTGTGGCATAGTAATTTCCTTTTTAAAAATATCTTGACCTTTTCTCCATGAAAACCAAACTATGAAATTGAGGCATTTAAGACATATTGCCCTTGAGTATGCCAACCCCGACAAGTGCAGGGACTTGATGGAACTGGAGGGGGATTCAAGCTGGGGTATATCCCTGAGGAAGGGATCCTTTAATCTCTCTTCCATTTCTGGAGTTGAAGGTGAGAGAAAATGATATATTTTAGTAAATATTGGTGACTTTTGAAAAAGAAACTGTATCCTCTTAAAAACATTAACAGTTTCTAAGTAGAAATAGTATACCTTAACAAATTTGGGGATAACAATGTCAAGTAACTCTCCACTGCTGCCATGGTAAGGTTAGAAAGAAGACCTAGATCATGGAGACAGGTTTTGGAAGGAGAGGGCCTGAGGAAGCCTCACTAAGTCCCCATGACCCTAGGGTGCCTTGTGAAAGCAACTATGGCAGGAATGGGAGTGGGGACTTTATGGTCAGGCTGAGTGAGAAGCAGATGCAGTTACCCAAGACATTGGTATAAACTAGCATGCAGGCCATATCCAAAGGACAGATATGACACATTAAAGCTCAGTGGATGCCACTTTGAAGGGGATGGAAGCCACAAAGCTGATGTCTGCTCCATGTCATGATGGCATGTAAATGTCTTACTATCCCATGGGGGAGAAGTCTTGGGGAAATAAAAATCTGGAATTGAGTAAATATAAGCCTGAAATGATCTATAATAACCCACAGTGGACAAATTTACCCAAAGTTTAAAAAAAAAAAGACCCTAAAATTTTCTGTCTCCAAGTATAGTAATAGCTCAAAGTAAAGATTTAATTAAGGAAAAATAAGGCAGATATACTTTTGCACACTTGAGTTTGTGGCTTAAAAATGTCTATCTGTTCCCTGAGGAAATATACAATCACAATCAGCACAACACAAATTGTACATCCCAGTTATCTGTCAAAGTAGCTGGCATCTGTTTCACCAAAAAAGAGAAAAGTACGCATTTTATCTATGGAATGAATCCTTCTTAGAAAGGCAATCTTTACTCGGTACAAATATTTCCCTGGGAAAACAATTAGTTTCTCATAATGTCTTTCCTCAAGTATTGTAGAAAGGGAGAAACTTTCACCTACCAAAGATAAGTGCTCATATTTATAATGCTGCAAGATATATTCTAAGGACAATTCCCCAGCAGAATTTGGAAACATAAAATATGACCCTATTGGATGCATGGTGTTCTCCTTGGCCACTACCAAGAGTAGGTCTCAGGATTCAAATTTTCCAACTTCCTTGTCTTGAAGGTTGTCTGCAAATTGGCAAGCCAACCTCTAGCTTTCCTGGTTCTCTGTCTCCCTCCTCTACATCTTGGGAGATGGATTTTGTATATTATTTAAGTCCTGATATCTGGACAGCAACCTCCCCCTCCATACCAGTGTGGCTTTATCTTCCCAACCATGACCAACAGCGGCCAGTACCTCCATGCCCACTGGAGGAGTTGTTCTCTGCTTCTGTCCACTGCTTTTAAGAAGGAAATCAGAAATCATTCTGCACAAATTATCCTATGGATCACATTAATTCCATGCCAGTAGCTACAGTTTCCATAGAAAACACACACACACACACACACACACACACACACACACACACACAC
>NW_007002571.1:0-3395 GCF_000164805.1 Carlito syrichta
AATCTAATGTGAAGCTTTTCTTCCATGTTTTAAGAGTTTTAGCTCTTACATTTAGGTCTTTGGTACATTTTGAGTTAATATTTTAATGTGCTAGATAAGGGTCCACCTTCATTTTTTGGCATATGGATATTCAGTTTTTTCATTTGTAGGAAAGACTGTCCTGTCTCCACTTCACCCATTCCCCACTTAATAATCTTGCAATCTGTGTCAAAAATCATTTACCCATATAGACGTGGGTTTGTTTCTGGACTCTGTTGATTTTTCTATATGTGCGTCTTTATACCAGTACCACATTATTTTATTTGCTGTAGCTTTGTAGTCAGTTTTAAAATGTGAGTTCTTCAACTTTGTTTTTCTGTTTCAAGATTATTTTGTCTATTTGGGGTCCCTTGAGATGCCACATGAACTTTAGGGTGGATTTTTCTCTTTCTGCAAAAAATATCATTAGGATTTTCGATAGCGATTGCATTGAATCTTTAGATCACTTCAAGTAGTATTGACAACTATACAATACAATAGTAAGTCTTCTAATCTATGAACATGAGATTTTTTTCCATTTATTTGTATGTCTTTCTAAATTTTATCAATGCTTTTTAGTTTTCCCTGCATGTCTTTCAGCTTCTCAGTTAATTCTTGAGTATTTTATTATTTTTATGCTATTATAAATGGAATTCTTTTCTTAATTTCTAGGATTGTCCCTTTCTTTCAAGAAAAGGAAACATAACTGATTTTTATATATTGATTTTTATTCTGCTGCTTTACTAAATGTGTTTTAACAGATTTTTGTGTGTGAGTGTAATCTTTAGGGTTTCCAACATATAAAAGCATATTATCTATGAATGAATAAACTTTCCTTCTTCCTTTCCAATTTGGATGTCTTTTCTTTCTTTTATTTTCTTTCCTAATTACCCTGGCTAGAAACCTAGTACTGGGTCAAATAGAAGTGGTATAAGTAGGCATCCTTGTCTTGTTCCTGAGCTTAGTGGAAAAACGTTCTGTCTTTCACCATTGAATATGATGTTTACTATGGAGTTTTCATAAATATGGTTTTTATTATGTTGTGGTAGTTTTCTCTTGTTCCTTGTTTGTTGAGTGTTTTTCATTATGAGAGAGTATTGAATTTTGTCAAATGCTTTTTCTGCATTGATTAAGATGATCATGTATTTTTTGCCCATCATTCTGTTATGCGGTACATTACATTACACTGATTAATAAATACTAGGGCTGATTTTTTTTTTTGAGTCGTAGTCTGTCATCCAGCTGGAGTGCAGTGGCATGCTCATGTATTGTGCTCTGGTGATCCCTCTGCTTCAGCCTTCCAAGTAGCAGGAACTACAGGTGCGTGCTATCACGCCTGGCTAATTTTTTTTTTTTTTTTGGATTTATTGTAGAGACGAGGTCTTGCCAAGTTGCCCAGACTGATCTTGAACCCACAGGCTCAGGCAATCCACTCGCCTCGGTCTCCCAAAGTGCTGAGATTACTGGCTGAGTCACTGAGCCCAGCCTAGGACTGATTTTGAAGCATTCATTCCACTTCTCATATTCACAGTTTTAGGTCTCTTATATCTTCACTCCACAGAGCACATGGATTTCATGACATATAGTTTCATGTGTTTAGAAAGCAGACACAATATGAACAACTTCCCAACTATTAAACCATGTTTAAGACAAAAAAAAGAAGAAAGTTGAAAGATAGATAGATAGATAGATAGATAGATAGATAGATAGATAGATAGATAGATAAACAGACATCCAAACTGAAAAGGAAGAAGAAAAACTTAAATACATATATACAGGAATGCCTTCTGGAAGGGGCCTCCTCCAAGAAGAAAGTAAGGAACCGGGTAGGGTGAATCAGTGAGAATTCTTCCTCTATCTGAACAGAGATCTAGAAGCTGTTCTTCCCCTGAGCTTGGGTGAGGTTCACAGTGGGGTGGGGGGAAAGGGAAATGGTTCTGACACACAAGGAAACTCTCCTCTGGGGTCTTTCAAAAGAATCCAACAGAGACTAACAGGGAACATATCATTAAATTGGGAATTTGCATGAACTAGCCTTTGAGATGGGAGCCTCCACTTTCCCCAAGGCTATAGTTTTCAACCCAGGTCACACAATGGAATCATCTAGAGATCTTTAAAAAACAAAAACACTGAGCCCTGGGTCCCGCCTGAAGTTCTGATGGAAGTGATTTGCAAGGCAAAGTTTTTAGCCATCCACAGTTGCTCCTGGTGCACTGCCAAGGTTGAGTAATGATGAGCTGACATTGATTGAGAGCTTACGCTGTGCCAGGACCCACTCTACAAGTCAGAGCATCTTACACCTCATGGTTACCTTCCGAGCTAGGTCTATTATTCCCCTTCATATCGAGGAGTCAATGAGGTACAAAGAGGCTAAGTGCTGGCCAAGGACCCATCGATCATAAGTGGCATTGTCTCCACTTGAACTCCAGAGCCCCAGGCTCTTACCACAAGGTTGTGCTGCCAAGGGTCACATGCCAGTCCCTGCCATGATCCTGCCCCAAGTTCTCCTGGGGAGGAAAGACAGGCCATCATCTAAAAGGCAGGGGCATCTCCATTCCTACTAGACTGGTCCAGGCACCAAGGATGGAGCTAATGGACACTAAGGGGAACCTGGGAGTCTGCTTTAAGCTCCTGATACCAACTCCTCCATGGATCAGCCTGGGATGTGACCACCAAACCCTGACTGACCTGCCTCCCAGAGATGTCTAAGTGAGGCCCCAGGTCTTGGCTCTGCTCCAGACCCTCTTGACTCTCATCAGTGTTTATTGGCCCCCGGTCCCAAGAGCACCTGGATTTCATGGCATGCAGTTCCTTCCATGAGGTGTGAGGGGTAGGAGACATCTACACCACCCCTGCAAGTCAAATGTGCCAGTTGGAGCATGTGATTCTGTGACGAATTGAAGCAGTATTTTTCCCAGTCTCCTCGGGGATGTGGGAGACTTTCAGGGTCGTCCTTACTCCAGCTGAGGAGTACTGGGGAGCTAGAGGAAGGCTGGAAATAAAAAATGTCTGTCCCAGACAACCTATGCAACATAGCAATATCTCATCTCTACAAATATAAAAAAATCAAAAAATTAGCCACGTGTAATAGTGCATACCTGTAGTCCCAGCTACTCAGAAGGCTGAGGCAAGAGGATTGCTTGAGCCCAGGAGTTTGAGGCAGTGGTGAGCCATGATTATGCTCCTGAGTTCCAGCCTGGACAACAGAGTGAGACCTCGACGCTAAATAAACAAAATGTCTATCCCCCACTCCCTTTCCCAGTAGATGTGAAAATAAGGCCTTCAAGAAAAAAGCAGTGAAAATCATGATGAAGCCGGGCTCAGTGGCTCAGCCTGTAATCCCATGCCTTTGGGGGGCTGAGGTGAGTGGATTGCCT
>NW_007002572.1:0-1729 GCF_000164805.1 Carlito syrichta
ACAGATACTGAAAAAATGTTCAGCCTCACTATTCATCAAAAAAATGCAAATTAAAAACACATTGGGATACTATCTAACTCAAGTCAGGATGGTCAATATAAATAACTCAAAACACAACAGGTCCTGGAGAGGATGTGAGGAAAAGGAAAAGCTTCTACACAGTTGGTGGGAGTGTAAACTAATACAACCTCCGTGGAAAACAGTTGACGATTATAAAACAATCTAAAAATTGACCTTCTACACGACCCAGCAATCCCCCTTCTGGGTCATATATACCCAGAGGAACTCAAATCATTCTACAAAAAATATACCTGCAAAAACAGGGAACCAACCATGCTGCCCATGAAAAGTCTAGATTAAAAAATGTGGTACATATATGCGATGGAATATTATGCAGCCATAAAAAAGGACAAAATTATGGATTTTGCAGCAACTTGAATGAACTTAGAGTCTATCATATTCAGTGATCTATCACAGAAACAAAGTACTGTGTGCCACATGTTTTCATTTATAAGTGGTCCCTGAACATTTATCATAACACCATAAGAAGGGGTTTGGAGTAGCGGGATGCTGCCAGGGGAGGGCACATAGTATCAATTAAGGTACCTGACCTCAAACCAGGTGAAGTGGGGGCCAAAGGGAGGCCCAAACTTTACCTGTATGATGACCACTTATCTACCTAATCCTGACTTACACTCCACATCTCTTATGTATATGTATGCATATATATGTGTATATATGTATATAACAAGACTAAAAATCTAGTTTTAATTTTAGTATATGTAAGGACTTCAATGGGGAATTAAGGCACCCTAAGGTTCTTTTGATGTTTAGGAGAGGAATAGAAACACTAAATAACTATAGATTTATAATCACACTAATTGAACTTTTGTTAAATTGAGTGAAATTACTTAAAAAATAGAATATATAACTTCAACATCTGCAGAAGGGGAAAGCATAAATGTAGGAAAATTGAAAGCAACAGAACACAAAGAAGGAGAGGGAACAAGGAAAAATGATTATAGACAACAGAATATAAATTGGAAGAAATAAAGACAAATTTACCAATAATCATAATAAATGTAATTTAATTATTCTCACCTTTTAAATTGGAAGAGAAGATAAATGTACTTGTTGTATTCTGCTTTCAAGAAGAAAACCAAAACAAAATGACTTAAAAGTTAAAATGGAATGGAATAGAACAATAAACTATGCAGATTCTAATAAAAATATGATGTAGTAATAGTAATATAGGGTAAGTTGTTACACTTTAAGGTAAATGACATCACTAGAAATACAATGAGTAATAACATGGAAAGTAAAGTGATGTGATGGAAGGAGATGAGTAGTTATTTTAAATTGAGATCTCTGTCATGTAGTGATATTAAAACTGAGACTCTATTTGTGAGGAGGGGTCATTTACAGAAAGATTTGGGTACTGAACGCTACAGGTAGGAAACACAGAAAGCACAAAAGCCTCAAAGTACTATGAGGACTTTAGTGCCGGGGACCAGCTCCAGCCGGGTTCAGGGTACCCCAAAGATGGAGATGGCGTTGGCGATTGGGGGGAAGAAGAAAGAGAGAGAGAGAGAGAAAGAAAGAGAGAAAGAAAGAGACTGGACTCCAGTCTAGTGCAGAAGCCGTTTTTTGGGAATTACAATGGGTCTTTTATACAGTCAGGTGTGTGAGGGGCATTCCCCACCCACCAGATGTTCTTTCAGGTATAATC
>NW_007002573.1:0-2040 GCF_000164805.1 Carlito syrichta
TTTTTTTTAATTCAATCATAGTAGTTTGTATGTTCCTAGGAAGTTGGAAAATTCTTAGCTAAAAAAAGAGAGAAGACTCAAATAAATAAAATCAGAAATGAAAATGGAGATCATTGCAACAAATGCCTCATAAATAAGAGGGTTATAAGGGACTATTATGAACAATTATATGCCAAAAAATCAGATAACTTAGAGGAAATGGAATGTGTTTCTTGACCATTAACTAACAGAACCAGACTTTAAAATAACTGAGAAAGGGGTCATATTTTAAACTTCGCTCTTAGTAGAAGTCTTTTGTCCACATATGCTCAGTAAACACTTAATCAGATCAAAGGTATTTAAGATCTTTAAGAATGCAAACTTTGAGAAATTCTTGGAAGTCTGAGAAGTAGCATATCTTTAAACATTACTTTCTTCCTGTAATAATAAAGCATAGATAAAAATCCCAGAAGGCAATTCAGAAGTCTTCTAAAGTGATTGCACTTTCAGGCAAAGTTATAACTAAAAATAGACCAACTCTACTTTGTGAAACTTTCCCAAGTATAGAAGGAAATTGCAATAACATGAAACTACTAAACATATCGCTGCACACCTTGACCACCTGGATATTCGTTGGCTATACTTCCTAAACTAGAAAGTTTTTACAAATACAAGTAATATTCTATTTAATTTGTGATTAAACTAAGTACCAAATGCTGAAATTCAAGTCAGTAATTGTAATAGTATAAAGTAAGTTTTATTTTGGTCAAAGTGATGCATACAGAGTTAATTCATCAATGGGTAAATTGCTAATTTTTAGAATAATTTCAGTTTCCCACCCAACTCTTCATGATCACCATCATCAGTCCTACTCCTTAAAGGTGGGATCTTTCAATTTTCTTAGCTGTTTCTTCAGGGATTAAGTCAAATATTATTAAATAATATATTTATACGAGGTTTGCTTGATTTATCAATACTATTCAGTATCAATAGAGTTTTCTAATTTATGGCTAGTTAATTAGGTAACTCTCTTAGACTACTAGATACCTTACTGCACATTCACTTTTCATCCTTCCTTGATCTCAGTATATTTGGTAAAACAATTGTCAATGTAGTCGATATTTACATTATTGAAACTATGAAACGCTTTTCAATGTTGAGCTAAGTGAAGTAATAGACTATAAATAGAATAGAAAGAAGTAATTTCTTTTCCACAAATAAATTTGTTCATTTGCTCAGTTATCTAGGTATCCATCAGTAATTTTAGTGATGGGTAATGTACAAACTTTAGAGAGTTTGCTTTGATTCTCTCCAGATATGGAACAGAATGGTCAAACTAGGGCTTGCCTTCACCAATTTTCTATGTCACACATCTCCGAAATCCTAAATTTTTCTTGGTTTACTCTTATTTTTTGCTAATACTTATCCTATACCAAGTAGCTGAGAAAAAATAATGCTTTGGGAATATATATAGTTTTATTCATACATGTTAGAAAACATCTTTATTCTACTCTCACATTTGATTGTTTGGGTGCTCTAAGCTGAAAACTATTTGACTTCAAATTTTGAAAATGATGCTCCACTATATTTTTAATTCTAGTATTATTTTTTCAATAATTCCAACTGAATTCTCATTTCCAATTATTGTTTGTGGCTGTCTTGTGTCTATCACTTTTTAAATCTTCCCTTTATTTATTGAAGGAATAACTTCATGTTGTTCTGCAATGCAATGTTCTTCCCTTTATTTATTGAAGGAATAGCTGTAAGGCTGTGCCTTGTCAGGGCCTGTTTTCAAAAGGAGTGTGCCCTTGAAGGATGAGGAGGATTATAGCAAGTGTCACAGGAAGAATGAAGAGCTCCAAGGATCTAATTGTTCTGAACGAGGCCATCAGTCTTATCCTTCACCTATTGTCATAGCTGATGCTTTGAATTACTGTGTTTTTCAGGGGTTCTGGAGGCATTGTCTTGCTTTTTTTCTTTCTTTCTCTTCCCTCCTTACATATTTATCTTTTACTACCTCACTTCCACCTTAAGTTAGTTACAACCCTCCTTCTATTTTCC
>NW_007002574.1:0-1639 GCF_000164805.1 Carlito syrichta
CAGCAGTATCTGAGAGGAGAGTTACAGTTGTTTTCCAACTTTATTAGCACTTGGTATTGTTAATTTTTTAAAAAATTAGTTTTCATCATTCAAATAGATGTGTAGTGATATCTCATTGTGGTTTTAATTCAGATTTTCTTGAGAACTAGTGATGTTGAACTTCTTTTTATGTGCTCATTTGCCATCTATACATCTTCTTGAATGATGTGCCTGTTCTTTTTTTTTCTTCTTCTTATTGAGCCCTGATACTTGTATAGATATTCTGGTTAGGAGTCCCTTATTACAGGGATACTAGACGGTACTGTTCTGTAACCTGTAAGATACTAGGCTGCACAGCAGGAGGTGAGCAGCAGGCAAGAGAACAAAGCTTCATTTGTATTTACAGCTGCTCTCCATCACTTGCATTACTACCTGAGGTTTACCTTCCGTCAGATTAGCTGTGGCATTAGATTCTCATAGGAGCTCGAACCTAATTGTGAACTGTGCGCACGTGAGAGATCGAGGTTTCACACTCCCTATGAGAATCTAATGCCTGATGATCTGAGGTCTGCTTTCCCTCCAATAGTGGACCTGGTACCCAGTGTGTTGCCATGTGACTCCTCCCTTCTACCTTCCCCTTCCCCTAGCAGTGTCCAGTATCTGCCGATTCGCCCTTGTGCTTATATGACTAGTGATCAGGGCACACTTATGAGTGAGAGCAGGTGGTATTCAGTTATTTGTTTCAGTGATAATTCACTTAGTATGATGGTCTCCAATTGCATCCATGTTGCTGCGAAGGCTGTGATTTTGTTCTTCTTTATGACTGTGTAATATTGCATCATGTATATGTACCACATTTTTAAAATTCAGTCTACTTTCAATGGGCATCTGGGTTGGTTCCATGTTTTTGCTATTGTGAATAGTGTTGCAATGAACATATGTGTGCAGGTGTCTTTTGGTAGAGTGATTTATGTTCCTCTGGGTATATCCCCTGAAGAGGAATTGCTGGGTCATATGGAAGCTCCATTTTTAGTTCTTTGAGAAATCACCACACTGCTTTCCACAAAGGGTGAACTAACTTACATTCCCACCAACAGTGTAGAAGCACCTTTTTTTTTGACCTGTTAATCATAGCCATCCTTACTGGTGTTAGTTGGTATCTTATTATAGTATTGATTTGCATATCTCTGATGATTAGTGAGGTTGAGAGTTTTTTTTACATGTTTGTTGGCTGCTTGAATGTCTTCCTTTTGGAAGTGTCTGTTCATGTCCTTTGCCTACTGTTTAATGGGGTTGTTTTCCTTTCAGTTTGTATGAGTTCCTTGTGGATCCTGGATGTTAGGCCTTTGTCATAGCATAGCTTGTTTTCCATTCCATGGGTTGTCTCTTGACTCTCTTGATGGTTTCCTTTGTGTGTAAAATCGTTTCAGTTTGATAAGGTCCCACTTGTCTATCTTAGCTTTTGTTACATTTGCCTGTGAAGACTTGTTCATGAATTCCTTGTCTACTCTGATATCCAGGAGGATGTTCCCTACGTTTTCTTCTAAGATTCTTATAGTTTGAAGTTTTGTGTTTAAGTCCTTGGTCTATTTTAATTTTTGTATATAGAAGCTGATAGGGGTCTAGTTTCATTCTTCTGCATGTGGCTAGTCAGTTTTCC
>NW_007002575.1:0-2043 GCF_000164805.1 Carlito syrichta
ACACACACACACACACACACACACACTCATAATTGTCATTGTCATCATCATTATCTTTGGGGTTGTTATAAATGACTCATGAGAAACCTCACAAGGGATCACATCACACTAGTGAGTTACCACACCATGACTGCGAAGCATTGTTAATAGACAATTTCGTCGGAAATGCGTTGATCAAGCCTGGGTTGTTAGAATCTTTTCAATGACTCTCCGTAGCCATATACTAAAGCCAGTATGTGAGTTTATTTATTTATCTATTTTCTGAGTCGGATTCTCACTCCATCACCCAGGCTGGAGTGCAGTGGCACGCTCACGGCCACCGCAGCCTCGCCTGCTACCGGGCCCAGGTGATCCTTCCGCTTCACTCCTCCAAGTAGCTGGAGTCACAGGCATGTGCCACCATGCCCGGCTAAGTTTCCCTCCCATCTGCCTGTCACGGCCCAGCGGAAACCCTCTTTCTTCTGCTATGATTCCTCTACCGTCCTTCCACACAGAAGTCACATAGTACTGAGGAACAGGATGACTCATTTAACAATCAAATGCCTTATCTGGACAGGCGCTTTCTCCTGACTTCTAAGTTAGACCATCAGGTCAAAGAAGGCAGAGACCAAATCTTAAGTAAGACTCCATAACACCCATGCACATCTGTAAAGCATAGAGTTTGGTGCTGGAAAAGTATGTGCCCAGTCTGCTAGACTCGTTTATTGAGCAATTGCTACATTTCAGAAGCTGCTTTTTTGTTGTTTAAATAAGTGTAGCACTTACTCTATATCAAGCACAGCTCTAGACGCTTTTTTACCTCACTGAATCTTCACTATCCTTTATGGTAATTACTAATATTATCCCCAATTTACAGATGCAGAACCTGAAGAACTGTGAGTTAACAAAAATTGAAACCTCATGCACTTGAATTCATTCTGCAACTCTTAATTTTCTCTTCTGATCCTCACAGCAGCCTCGAGAGGAAAGAGAGCTCCGAGGAGTTGTGCTTGCCCCAAGTCACTTGGCTGGCAAAGGGAAAAGGGGCTTGTGATCTTCAACCCCATTCTCTTTTCCTCTACGCAAAGCAACTTTCTCGAGACTTCTTTACTGTTTGCTCTAAAGTAGTAAATCGTGAGGAAATCTGATAACAGTCCTAAAATCAGCAGTTTTATATAAAACTCAGCATTTGTTGCCTCTAACCTAGACAGTTTACCCTGTGTATTAGGTTCCTTTTGCTGCTGTCACAAATTACCACAGATGTGGTGGCTTCAAACAACACAGATTCACTGTCTTACAGCTCTGGAGATCAGAAGCCCAAAATCGGTGTCACTGGACTAAAATCAAGGTGTTAGCAGGCCTGCGCTCCTTCTGGATTAAGGGGAGGATCTGTTATTTTGCTAATTTTCCTTCCTCTCTCTCTCTGCTGTGGCCCTCCTCCCACACTCGCTCTTATCAGAACCATTATGACCACATCAAGCTTACCTGGCTGAACAGAGAGCTGACACATATGGCTCACAAACTGAAAGATATGATCCAAGGGCCTGAGCAGGAAAAGCATCTGTGTGCCCAGGCAAATTGTCCACTGTAGCTGCAGGTACATGGCAGAATGTCAAGGAATGTGGCTGGAAGGCTCTACACACATCAGAGTGTGAGGACCCTGAAGGACATTGTCAGGGCCCTGGACTTTATCTTCTGGACATTGAAAGTCTCCTAAAAGCTTCCTGTATAGATGAGACTTCAGAATGACAGGATGGTTTGTTTGTTTACTTTTCTTGCAGCTGTTCTGTCATTGTTACAGATTTACATATAGTGTTGGAGGTCTGTTCCTAAAATCAGATCCTGTCTGTAAATTGATAACCCAGCTGTGTTACTTTAAATGAGTGGTCATTCTGTGGTATAATTTTATTATATCTCTACCCTTGAAATAAGACAAATTGTTTTCATCTTCTACTTCCACAATTTAAAAGGGAGAGAAAATGAACCTACATTTTTCCTAACTGATCACTTGAAACACTAACTGATCAACTTGAATCTGAGAACTGTTCTTTTCAGCTGCTGGTT
>NW_007002576.1:0-1704 GCF_000164805.1 Carlito syrichta
ACACACACACACATATATATGTATGTGTGTGTGTATACATATACATCCATGTACATTTAGTAATTTTAGTATTCAAAAGTGTTTTCATAATTCTGTATTTACATCTCTGCCTTTAAATTCTTTTTTATTTTTTCTAGCTATGACCTTCTCTACTTTTCTAATTAATAGTACTACTACAGTAGAAAGAGATTGAGGAAAAAGTGACTTTCAATCAATTGCTTTTCATTTTTTTTCTTTCTAACATTGTCATTTAGACTTGTGTAGGTGAGACAGATGAAGCTACTAACCCTCAAAGTCTTTTATCTGCAGATGGTTTTTTCCAGTGTACCATTTATTTCTACTAACATTGATAATGAATTTTGAACTCCCCTTTTCAACTCTTTTTTGGTACTCTAGGAATGCATTCGAGTATTATTAGAGCAATAATTTCAGATACATTTATGTTTTTTCCATCTTTATCACAAGGTGAATTTGGTGAAGTTTGTAGTGGACGTTTGAAACTACCAGGAAAAAGAGAATTACCTGTGGCTATCAAAACCCTTAAAGTAGGTTATACTGAAAAACAACGCAGAGACTTCCTAGGTGAAGCAAGTATCATGGGACAGTTTGATCATCCTAACATCATCCATTTGGAAGGTGTTGTGACCAAAAGTAAGTATCATGTCAAATTATGCATGTGTGCATATGATGACTATCTTTCTAGATTATTATTCATTTTTATGCTAAAGAGAAACTAAACATAGTAATATATTAATTTCTCTAATCTTCATATTTGTCCTGTATATTAGTAGAATTTTGTCAAAGCAGATTTTCAATGAACCTGAATTTTTATGTATTATTTTTCAAAACATATATACTGACCCATTTCCTTTGAATTCAGTGCCAGGAAAAACTGTATTCAGATAAAAGAAGCAGTAAAGGAATCAGCATTTTCTTTCTACTGGCTCTTTCACTTTTTATCCTAATGAAATATTAACTTCAAAGTTTTGATTGAGGCATTGAAGTTTAACGTGTAATAGGATTACTATAACCATAGTAATGCCACCTTTTAAGTATTATTTCATAATTCGATGCATTTATTTTATTCATTTTTAAAGATATCTTAATAGTTCTAGGGAAAGCAATAGTTTCAGAAGACAGGGAAATTTCCTTGTAACTAATTATTATTATTATTACATACTGTTATAACAATCTAGTGTTTACTCAGAAATATTTAGAATATCACATCTCTTTTAAGTTTGTAGGTGTCTTATAAATGTGTTCATGTGTTAAGTCTACCAACAAAAGGAATTTGAGTCATTTTTCAATCCTTCAGTCAAGTACACGGCACATAACTGAAGTTTTCATTATCTTTTTGTTCATTCTTTTAAAAAAATAATTCCTGTGTGTTCTGATTTCTTCCTTTATCTATAATGCCCTATATATTATTACCAAAAGTCATCTAAAAACTTTGGCACAGGTTATTCTCTACTCCCTTTGTTTTAAGCATTTTCAGTTTTTATTAGTCAAGTTTTAAATTATATATGCCAAATGTGTATACAAGCAATGTGTATTCAACAAATGCTCCTAACCTAATAAGTGATTTCAATTCATTGGGAATGAATTTATGCCAGTTAGCTTTTGTGTGAAAACAAAAACAAAATCACAGCAACAACAAAACCTTTTGACAATGAAGAGGACAAAATACAACAAAATACCTTCCTA
>NW_007002577.1:0-1469 GCF_000164805.1 Carlito syrichta
ACACCCCCCAAAAGTTCCAATAACTGAAAGGTCCCTAATGGGGGATTTAGGAAAATCAGGCTATCGGGAAAATACCAGCAATATAACTTCTGAGATGATATTAGAGGGAGAAGCCATGCCCCTTGCCAACTTCTCATGCCTAATAGTCTCACTCGTAAAATCCTTTCAGCTCCTTTCAGAGAAAAAAACCTCTGCAGTCTGACCAGGAATCTAACCCACATGTCACTGTTTACACTCTCTGTGAGAGTGTGTCTGTGAGGACGGCGTGTTTACATGTTAAAATCCAAACGTCATCAATAAAAAATATTGAAAGTGCTCCTAAAATGAGCTTCCTTTAAAACTGAGTTAAACAAATATGGGATGATTGATGTTGACTATACAAAGCACAGAGATTATAAATTCTGTTATCACAAGCTGCACGGTGTAAGCCTCGGGGATTTCCTCATTTCCCTTAAGAAATGCATTCCATTTCACATAAATGCCTCACGATCGCTCCAAATTTTATCAGCAATCATCAGGAACTCCCAGGTCTAAATATGCATAAATTTTGGCAGCATAATATCAAGTGAAAAGAACAATAAACTACCAGTTGAGAGATTGAATCCCGTTCGCAGTTCACTCCTTCATTGATTATGCAAGATGCTTGCTTCAGTCAGCAAGTATTAAGATCCTACTATGTGCAAAGCACTGTTCTGAGTTTTTGCTGAACAATATAGAGCAAGAAAAACAGTCCAGTAGGAGCTTAAATTCCAGCAGGGGAGACAGACAATGATAATATAAACAAATAAATAATATTCCCAACTCAGATGGTGATAAACACTCCACAGGAAATGAGACAGGTCAGCATGATAGAGAATGACGGGCCTGCGGACTTCATCCTGGGAGAATCTGCAAAGGCCCCTCTGAGGAAGTGACTTGTGAGCCAAATTCAAGTGACAAGAAGGGGCAGGTCATGTGAAGGCCTGAAACAGATAAAAGCAAATGCCAGGCCCTTAGGGAGGCACTGGGCCAGGCCTGTTTAAGAAACAGAAAAGCAAAGACAAACAGGGGAAATCATAAAAAACCTTCCACTGGCCAACCTTGTTGAAGAATGTTGTAACAATGAATGAAAAAAGATAGATAAATCCTTGAAAAAAGGGAGAGTAAAATGCAGTGTAAAATGAGTTATTAGAACAGTCACATCTTAAATAAAACACTCCCACCCCATGTGTTGTGTCTTTAGGAACGTTCACAATTCGAGTATCTTTTATCCATGCATCTCACAGCATCATTTTTGGTGCTAGAGAAAACAGTCCAATCTCTTCATCTTCCAGACCTCCCCAAGTCCATAACAATGATCTTCCATGATCCAGACTGTCAGGCCAGAGCAGCCCACCTGCAAGATGCTGCTTCAAAACAAGGCTTCCCACTTCTTTTCTGGGGATGACTTATTACACTGCAAGGAATTAGCATTATCAGGGAATAAGCCA
>NW_007002578.1:0-1677 GCF_000164805.1 Carlito syrichta
TACATGAATAAGCTACAGGAAATCAAGAAGAAAATGCAGGCCTTCAAGGCACAGTAACTCTACCTGTTACAATATGGCCCTGGCAATGCCACATTGGGTTCTGGCCAATCATATGGGGTGCTTCTCTTCTTTTGGGGAGAGGTGGGTACCCAAAAAGGAATGGGTAGAGAAGAAATGTTAAGTAGACCCCTTCTGTCATCAGGGCTCTCCAGAGAAACATAACCAATAGCAGATAAGATGGATGGTTAAATAGATGATGAAGATAGATAGATAGATAGATGATAGATAGATAGATAGATAGATAGATAGATAGATAGATAGATAGATAGATAGATATTTTAAGAATTTTTTTATTATATTTTGGGGGCTAGAAAATCTGAAATTCATAAGGAGCCAATAAGCTGGAAACTGAGTCAAGTGTTGATGTTACAACCTTGAGTCTAAGATCTATAGTTCAGACACACATCTGGAAGCTCAAGAAAGAGTTGATGTTGTCCTGAGCTGGAGTCTAAAATTTGTTGCTCAGTCCAGCAGATTGGAAACTCTTTAAACAAAATTTCTTCTCTGGGAAACCTCAGATTTTTCTCTTAATACCTTCAACAGATTAGATGGTGCCCATCCAAATTGACAAAGGTAATGCCTTTTACTTGAAAATCAGTTGATTGTAGATGTTAATCACATTTACAAAAGACCTTCACCGCAACATCTAGTCTACTATTTGACTGACCAACTGGGCCCACATTGCTTTGTAAGGTTAACACATAAAATTTAATCATCATACTTCCCATCAGCAAGTTGAGCCCAAAAAACAGCCCAACTATTAGTGTTGCTGCCTTCCATGTAAGTGGGTCTAATCTCAGATGTGTCCTCAGCACTGCTCAGAAGCACTATCACAAATTCCTAGGAACACTCCTTCCACTAATCAAGTAACTACTCCAAATCTTCACTACCCTGCTTTAACTCCTAATCCCACAATTGTCATTTCTCCCTTTCTCAGCAGATTTATTTCTAAACTGTTTGTTATTTAAGTTCTGACATTTTCAATCCACTGAATCTCTTTTAGGAAATAAAATTATTTTAAGTCCCCAAATATATCAACTCAAATTTGGTCAAACTTTACCCTAAGCACAATAATATATAAACTGAAGGAAAAATGTTGACACATCACTTTGAAAATGCAAACTCTGGGTAATTATCCCTTTTTTTTAACAAGATAAAGAACTATTATTTACTCCTTATTTGATGCCCTAAATACTTCATGGTGTTTTTTAAATGAGAGGGAAATTGGAAGAATAATTATAGCTCAACTACCCTAAAGAGTACAGTCTTTTCAGACTGATATTATT
Organism: Carlito syrichta; assembly: GCF_000164805.1. Lineage (NCBI taxonomy): Eukaryota > Metazoa > Chordata > Mammalia > Primates > Tarsiidae > Carlito > Carlito syrichta. Next base: position 1,347 of record NW_007002578.1, read on the forward strand.
GTTTATATTTATATTAGATTTGTATTTACTCGACATCAACTGGTTTGTTCAGAACAGCACAAGACTATATAACCTATAGCTGTGAGACCATGGAAACATCATTTCCTAACATGCCTATTGTGGAGAGAGTACACCTTTGTCATGGAACATTGCATTTGTTCACCAATCTTATAAAAAGTAGCCTCTTAGCTGTGATCTTACTGATCTAGTAATAATTAACCTAACTCATATTCATTTTAAAATATTCCATCAGTTTAAAAAAGTTTATAAACCTCTTTCTTTTAAGTTATTTTGTCCAGAAAAATAAATTAGTAGTTCTAATGACTCACTC
>NW_007002579.1:0-2776 GCF_000164805.1 Carlito syrichta
GGCTGCCTTTCATTCACCCTGACTTTTATGCCCATGTCCTGAAGGGCTGTTATGTATAACTTATAGGAAATATCTATAAATCCAAATAATAGTCTACTGATTCATAAAATTAGTATTTATTGATAGGCAAATATTCATGTAATATAAAATTAACACAAAATCTTTGCCATGTTTAACGTACATCATATATTTGAAAATCAGCAATTTAATTTTATAAAAATAGAACATATTTAAATATAAAAATATATTTATATAATATGAAATTCATTCATTCTCTTTTGGAGGATCTGTCATAACACTTCAGTCAATTCTTTCTCTATTTTTTTGTTGCTGTTGTTGTTTCATAAACTCAATGTGCTTGCCTCGAATTTCTGTTACTACCTGTAACTAGGTCAGGTTACTGGCACCTGGTGCTTTGCATAAACAAGCAACATTTCTTAGTCCTTTCCTGTCTACAGCAGTCACACTAATGTCTTTTATATTACACTTGGTGCAGAATATCCTACTGAGCCAGGATGTTATGGAATTAAGAAAGAAAGTTGAAGCTTTGAGTCACCACAAGGTAGTAAGCATTGCATTATTATGGACTCTTCCAACTACCTTTCCTCAGAAAACAGAAACAAGTAAAATTTAGGAGTTTAGAGCATGACCTCTGGAGAGAGCCTGGAAATAATTTCAAGCTGCCATTAATTAGCTAAGTTATAGTAAGAATTTTAACTAACTCTGAATAGCCTTAATTTTCTCATTGTAAAATGAGAATAATTATATCTACCACACATTATTTTTAAGAGGCTAAAATTAAACAGCATGTTTAATATGCTTAAAATAGTTACTGGAACTAAATAAAAGTCAGTCTTCCCCTTTTCTCATGCTAGTAATACACAGATTTTTGTATCCAATTCATGTCCAAATGAGTCTATTTCAAAATGTCAGATTTTGTAATTTGTTGCAAAACAATGAAGATAAAAGTATTTTTTTAAATAGTGAGCTGATATACAGCCTTGAAGTCAAAAGTCGCCATCTTCATCAACTCAGTAAAATCATCATACTGTATGGAACATGACAGAAAGATATCTGTCAATTTTTCTTTTAAGCACATCCATTTTGAGTGTTCCATTTTAAATTTCCAAAGATAGAAAGGATATAATGTGAGTATGAAAATGCTAACTCTGGAATAAATGTCAATTCTTTTCTTTACTTTTTTTATAGTACTAAAATGTAAACTTTTAAAAAAAATGATTCAGTCATATACTAACCTGCCTTGTTCAGTGTCTTGTGGTCTCCTCATTGCCAACATGAATCTCTGTAAGTGCTGGTGAGAAAACAAACCTCAGGGAAATGTTTTTTGGCTTAATACTAATCTAACTTATACCTATCTATAAAGAGTGTCTGTTAATTCATATTAATCAATTTGTTTATACACACACACACACACACACACACACACACAAATACAATGTGTTGTATTATAAAAATTGGTTCTCATGGTTATGGAGCTTATAAGTCCCACAATTAGCCATTTGCAAGTTAAAGACCCAGAAAAACCAGTGGTGTAAATTCTAGTCCAAGTCCAAAAGCCTGAGAACCAATGGTGAAAATCCCAGTCCAAAGACAGGGGAAGACCAATGTTTCCACTAAAGTAGTCAGGAAAGAAGACAGAATTCAACTTCCTCTGTCTTTTTGTTATATTTGAGCCCTCAGTAGGTTCGATGATGTCCTCCCACATAGAAGAAGGCCATGTGTTTTAGCTAGTCTACAAATGTTAATCCCCTTTGTATATCCTCACAGACATATCCAGAGATAATGTCTAACCATATAGCTGAGCATTCTAAGACTCTGTCAAGTTGACCCAAAAAGTTAACCATCTTATAACTCAATTTCTCATGAGCACAAGTGATAGAGACTACCAGGCATTCAGACTTTTATACTGAAATATGTGGTTATTACCTACTTGTAGATAAAAAAAACTTTTTGTACACTTTTTGTACATTTTGAAAACCACTAGTATAAAGTTAGATGATATAATAATTTATTGGTTTGTAAAAATTTAGCTATTTTATTTTATGATGGTAAAAATAAATAAATATATGGCAAAATCATATATCATAAGTAAATTCCAAATAAGAAATTAGGAAAATAATTTCACCTTTTTGTTGGCAATGGGTTAATATCCACATATGTAAAAACACTTCCAAATTGGAGTGTGAAAGACCAATATGATGATATAAAATTGGCCTAGAAATATTAATAGCTATCTCATAGTACAAAAGAAATATCAAAGGCATTTAACCATGTGAAAAGATGCTTATCATTTTTCATAGTAAAAACCTTGAAAGTTAAAACAACACTGAGTTATTAATTTTCTTTTATTGAATTAAGAGAATAAAAATGTTTGAAAACATGTTTTTGACAAGGGATCAAACCACCTCATAAATTTCTGGTAAGAAAGAAAATAATAAAAATTTATAAAGGGGTTTTTTGAAACATCTGCCAAAATTATATGTAATACTATTTGATCCAAAAATATCATCTCTAGGTCCCTGTCCCAAAGGAATGCTTGAATGCAAAGGATATATTCATGGAAATCTTGCCATAAGCTTGACTTTAGAACCATGTAAATTTAGATTATTATAAAACAAAATTAAATACCAAAGCAGTCCCTAACAACTGAAATCTCTCAAAAACAAACAAATCTGTGAAATTACTTGGTGACATAATCCTATGAAGAGAAAATATTATGACTAATCCTAAAATAGAGTAATTTGATTGCTATCCA
>NW_007002580.1:0-1443 GCF_000164805.1 Carlito syrichta
ACATATCTGCTTATGTATTATAGCCCTTTGAAAGGCTGCCAATCATAACAGCAAAGATTTCACTCCCCTCTAGAGCCAATTTTCACTCCCATGAAGGCAACATGGCCCCACTGAAAAATCATAGCCTAGAGAAGATGTTCATATAACCCTCTTAAGATACATGGAAGGAGATTCTCTCTCTCTGTCTCTCTGTCTTTGTCTCTCTCTCTCTCTGTCTCTCTCTCTCTCTCTCTCTCTCTCGTAACTTCCTAGAAATCTAGCAGGTCAATGTTCCTTAAACATCACCACCATCAAAATCCTCTTCAGAGCAGGATGACCCTGGGGACTGAGGAGGTTTCCACCAAAGGGACCCCTGTGAACACAAAATTTGTCTCTTGTTTAATTTCATTTTTTATTTTAAAATATTATTATTATTTATTTTTGAGTTGGAATCCCACTCTGTCATCCATAAGCAGTGTCCATGTAATATACATACGTGTACACACACACATATACACATATTTTAAAAATCAAATCTGAAAGGACTCCATCATCAAAAAAAGAAAAGATTAGATTTACAACCAGGGTCAGAAAACTTGTTCTGTAAAGGACTTGATAATAAATATTTTAAGTTTTGTGGGTTACACATTGCATCTAAGGCATATTCTTCTTCTTCTTCTTCTTTTTTTTTGTTTTGTTCTTGCAACCTTTCAGAAATGTCAAAACTTTTCTTAATTCAAAGACCCTACCAAAACAGGCTACAGACCAAATCTGGCCTGTGGACTACAGAGTTTGCTGACTCCTGATCTAGAGTGATAATGGCTCACACATTTTTAAAGATCTTAAAAATTTATTTTAAAAAATAACCGTTTGTAGAATGGTTGTTGCCAGGGGCTGGGGAGCAGGGGAATGGGGAGTTATTGTTTGATGGGTATAGAGTTTCTGTTTTGCAAGACAAAGAGAGTTCTGGAGATGGATGGTGGTGATGGTTGCACAACAATATGAACGTAGTTAATACTACTGAGGTGTAGAATTAAAAATGTTAAGATGGTGAATTTTATGTCGTATGTATTTTACAATAAAAAGCATTTAACTTCCATTTAATATACACCAAAAAAGTGTGTAAAGCAGATAGTTTCATTTTATAGCTGAAGAATTTGTCAACTTGGTCATTACAAAACTACAAGTGGACTGCTGAGAGCTGAGCCCATAAAGACTGAGCTCTGAGTCAGACATATACTGTTCTTCTAGCATTTTCACCACCTCTCCAACAGATGTCATATTTCAAAATATTTTATCTGCGAAACAAATATCATTTACTAATCATTTCTTTTGTTTTTAAAGTATCTTTAAGTAACTGTTTGAAGATATTGGCAATCACAACTTCAGATTCATGCATGGGTTAACCCATTCATAAAAGATAAGTTCTACGCTATTAAGATTTCAGACAAAAATTGAGAAGAA
>NW_007002581.1:0-1362 GCF_000164805.1 Carlito syrichta
AACTCATGGGCTCAGACAATCCACTTGCCTTGGCCTCCCAAAGTGCTGGGATTATGTAAGGCTGAGCCACCAAGTCCGGCCAGAGCTGCCTCTTTATTTTGGTGTTTAGTGCTTCTTAGTTTGGATACTTCAATATGCTTTGCAGTGAACAAACAAACACAACCTTGTAAACTCATCTATTCCTATCCAAAGCTTTAAACATATTTAATCTAAGAATATATGCCACAAATCCTCCTATTTAATTCACAACAGTGAAAAGTTCGTGTTTTACTTTCCTAATCTTACTCTTAACCACCTACAAAAAAAGAAGATAAATTGTACAGAGGAAGACTGTTAACACACAAATTGATGATTTTGCTGATAAGAACATTTTAGGTTTTTTTCTTCGTAATTTACATTTCACAGAACATATTGAGGTATACTAAAACACTGCCACCAATAGTACTTGCTAAATTAATGAGAGATCAAAATTTTCTGGAATGCCTACAATCTTTTCTGACCATGCCTCATCTCTTCCATATCACTTTCTCCCTTTATTTGCCCTCAAATTTTAGTGTTTGGGGGAGACTCTGTTATCAGTGGTTTGCTTTTCTCATTCTATTCACTTTATGATTACATGGCAAGGCTCTTTTAGGCCCCTAGTAGGACCATAAGATAATGTACATAAGGCAGTGGTGCTAGACTTTGATATTCTAGACTAAGTATTATTTCTTTAGAATCACACAAAATGTGGGAAGTTGATATACCCATTCTGCAAGAAGAAAGTTGATATGCACTGCCTTGGGTAACATCAGAGATGACTTCGAGATCTTGTATTCTCCCTAGTGATTTTTCTGAATTACGGGCTACCATGGCATCTGAATCCATCAAGATGGTCCCCATTTGTCAAGTGGAAATCCAGAAAGAGCACCTGAAGGTGAATCCACAAGCATTACAGATTCTTGACAAGCTTTCTCTTCCTGTGGTGGTGGTAACTGTAACAGGAATACCTCACACAGGAAAATCCTATCTCATGAATCGTCTGGCAGGGGAGAATCATGATGAGTGTGCCTTGGGGATAGAAGCTATTTACTTAGAACCAGTGATAACATAGGAAAATGACACCTCCTTCAGAGTCATCTTAAAGAAGTGCATGACTTTTCTCAATGAAGAAAACTTCTAATTCTCAGCACCAAATTTACAATCAGTACCCCCTATATTCAAACGATCTCGCTGTTTTGTTCAGTAGTAAATAATGATCTCAACTCTATCAAAAGATCTGTTCCCCTGGTCTTGATCCCATCCACTCTCACCTGCTCTGAAGCTCAGCTCCAGTGATTATTCCTTTTCTTTTCCCTACACCGCTTTTGTACAAGGCACATG
>NW_007002582.1:0-21194 GCF_000164805.1 Carlito syrichta
CTCTTCTGTGATGGTGATCCTAATGACTAGTTCTCTTCTGTGATGGGTGCCCAGTGAATAGACGTCTTCTGTGATGGGTGCTCCACTTAATGTTCTTCCTTTGAGATTGGTGCACCAGTGACTAGCTTTCAGCTGTGATCATTGCTCCAGCAAATGGATCTCCTAAATGAAAGGATGTCTCAATGATTAGTCAACCTCCATAATAGGTTCCATCGTGTTTGTGCCTCCTCAGTTATTTGTGTCAGAGTGAGTGCCTCCTTTCCATTACGGGTGCCCTAGTGATTAGCCATCCTCTGTGATGGGTACAAGTATCTAGGCCTCCTGCAAATTAAGTCACACCATGAGAAGCGTCTTCTTTATGATGAGTGTCCCAATGACTGACCTTCCTCTGTGATGGGGTCTAGTTTCATGCCATCCACTGTGATGGTGGTTTCAGTTACTGTCCCTCCTCAATAGTGGGTGACACAATGACAGAGTCTACTGTGTTTTCAGTGCCAGAGTAACAAGTCCTCCTGTTTGATGTATGCCCCAGGGAATTACCTTCCTCTGTGGTGGGTGCCCCAGTTATTGGTCCTCCTCTCTGATAGTTGTTTCATTGACTGACCCTTCACTGAGATGGGTGTCACAGTGACTGACTCTCCTCTGTGTTAAGTGCCTCAATGATTGACTTTTCTCTCAGAAAGTTGCCCCTGTGATTGGTTTTCCTCTTGATTGCCCCGTGACTGGTCCTTCAATGCTGAGTGTCCAGCGTCTGGCCTAGTCTGTGATGGTTGTCTCAGTAACTGGCAATCTTCTGTGACTGTACCTCCTCTATAATGGGAACCCCAGTGATTGTTCTCCTTTGTGATGTGTGTGACATTAACTTAACTACATTGATAATTGGTGCCCCAATAAATAGCATTATTTTGTGATATGTGTCCCAGTGACATGCCATCCTCTGTTGACAGTACAACAGTGAAAAGCTATCCTCTGGGTATGTTTCTCCGTGATTAGTCCTCTTTTGTGAGGGATGACCCTATGACTGCCCGCCTGTGTGATAGGTTCCCAGAGAGAGTACTGTACTTTATGACTGAACCAGTGACAGACACTCTTTGTGATTGCTACCACAATGATTGGGCCTCCTCCATAGTGGATGCCCCAGTGACCAGCCCTTGACTAAAATGTTTGCCCTAATGACTGGCCCTTCTCCATTATGGGTGTCCCAGTGACTTGCCCTAATTTGTTCTGGGTGCCATATTGACTAGTTGTCTTTGTGTTGGATTTACCAGTAAATAGTCCACCTCTTTAAGGGTTGCCTCTGAGACTGGTCAACTTCTGTGATGGGTGCCAGATTGCTTAACACTTCTATGTGGTTGATGCAACAGTGGTCTCACCTCTGTGATGGGTAACCCTATGACTGGCCCTCTTCTTTAACGATTGATCAAGTTACCTTTTTCTTTGTGATTGGTACCCTGTGACTTCACTTCCTCTGTGATGGGTGCTCCTGTCATGGGCCCTCCTCTGTAATGCATTCCAAAGTAACTGGAGCTCCTTTGTACAAAATCCTCCAGTGACTAATCCTCCTCTGTTATCTGTTCTCCAGGGACTTGCTTGCTTTCTTCTGTATTTGATTTCTTACACAAAGTGACTAGTCCTCCTCCATTATGGGTGCCATAGTCACTGTGCCTCCTTGGTAGTATGTACACCAGGAACACGCTTATCTCCATAATTGGTATTGTAGTGACTAGTCTTCCTCTGTGATGGGTTTCCAAATAACTGATCTCCTCCATAATGGGTACTCCAGTGACAAGCCATCCTTTGTGATGGATGTCTTCGTAATGAACCTTCTTCAATGATGAGAGTGCCAAAGATGGTATCTCCTCTTTGGAGTTTGTCCAAGTGACTGAGACTTTTCTGTAATGGGTGCAATAGTGACTCATCCTCCACTGTTATAGGTGCCACAGTGAGAAGTAGTCCTCTGTGTGAGTTTCTCAGAGACTAGTCTTTCTCTGTGAGGGGGGCTTGTGTGAATGGGCCTCTGGGAGTGATGTCACTGTACCAGTCTCCTCAATTATGCATGCCTCCTTGACTCCTTCTCTTCTGTGATGGGTGACCCAGTATTTGTCCCTCTTTTGTGATGACTCCTGATGACTGGTTCTCATGTGTGATGAGTATATAAGGGACTAGTTGTCCTCAGTTTTTGGTGTCTCATTGATGAGTACCATTTGTGATTGTTGCCCAGTAACTGACAGTCATCTGTTATAGGTGCCCCAGTGACAAGCCCAATTTTGTGATAGGTGCCCCAGTGATTGCCCCTCCTCAAAATCAGATGTGACATTGACCCACTCTCCACTGTGATGGTTGCCCTAGTAACTGACCCTCCTCTGTGATGCATGCACCCATGATAGCACTCCATCATAATGGGTGCACCAGTCACATGCATCCTCTGTGAGAGGTGCCTCAGTGTCTTGCCATCCTCTGTGATGTGTACTCCATTTTCTAGACCTTTTTTGTGATGGGTTCCCCAGTGTCTGGCTTTCCTTTGTGATTAGTTCCCCAGTGATTTGCCCTTCTTCAGATGAGTGCTCCAGTGTCTGGACTTCCTCTGTGATAGATGCCTCAGTTACTATCCATCCTCTTTGATTGGTGTACAAGTTTCTATCCCTCTTCTGTGAAATGTATCCTGGCAATGGGTGCTCCTGTGGTTGACCCTACTCTCTGGTCAGTACCACAGTGACTAGCCAGCATCTGCGATAGGTACCTCAGTGACCATGCCTCTTCTATGAAAAATGCTATAGTGACTAACCCTCCTCTATAATGTGTACCACACTGACTTTGTCTCCTCTGTGGTTGCTGCCCATTTATGGTTCCTCCTCTGTGATCAGAGCGCCAATGACTAAATATTTCTAATGAGTTTCCCTGTGACTGGCTCTGCTCTTTGATGGGTGCTCCATGGACAGTCCCTCATCTGTTATGTGTGTCTCAATGATTGGCTTTCTCTGTGATGGGTGTCACAGTGACTGGATCTCCCCCGTGATGGATGCCTCATTTACTGGTCTTCTTTTGTGATTGGTGTTCCAGTGACTGGTCCTCCTCAAGAATGTGTGCTCTAGTGACAGTGCCTCACCTGTGATTACTGCATCAGTGCAGCTTGTCTCTGGAGCACCCATCACAAAGATGCTAGATGCTGAGGCACCCTTTACAGAGGGGAGCTAGTAACTTGGTCACCAATTATGGAGATGGACCAATCATTGTGAACCAGATATAAAAGAGGACCTGTGACTAGGACCAACATTTTGTAGAAAGGACCACTAACTGTGACTCCTGTCACAGAGATGGACTAGTCTTCTGGCACCCATTAGTCATTGGGGCAGCCATTATAGAGGAAGTTCAATTACTTTGACATCTGTCACAGAGGAGAGTCAGTCACTGGAACACCCATAATAAAGGAGGTCTATTCACTGGGACACCAAGGATAGATGATGCCAAGTTATTGCAAACAAATCACAATGGTGGCTAGTTACTGGAACACCGATATTGGAAGCAATTACTGGAACACATCAAAGAGGAGGGCTAGTCACTGGGGCACCCAATTTCGAAGAAGATCCGTCAATGAGGCACCAATCACAGAAGAGGTCCAGACAAACATCACCTGTTATGGAAGAGGCCCAGTCACTGAGTTTTCAATCACAAAGGAGGGAAAGTCACTGGGAACCCATTCTGGAGGAGGGCCAGTAAGTTTACCCATCACAGAGGAGGACATTTCACTGGGCAATCATTATGGAAGTCCAATCACTTGGGCAAGCTTCCGAGAGGAGATCCAGTCACATGGGCATAAATAATGGAGGAGAGTCAGACCATGGGGTACTCATGATTGATGAGCCCCAGACAATTGGGCACTGATCAGAAGATAGGGCTAGTCACTGGGGCACCTATCACAGTGGAAGACCTGTCACTTTGGAACCCAACACAGAAGCAGACCAGGCAGTGGGGCACCAATTGTGGAGGAGACGCAGTCGATGTAGCAAATATCAGAGAGGAGAGTCTGTCACTGTATCATCCATCATAGAGGATAGTCAGTCATTGGACCACCCATCACAGAAGAGGGCCAGTCACTAGGGCATCCATCAAAGATGAGAGCCAGCCACTGGTACACCCATTTGGAGGATGGCCAGTCTTCAAGACACAAATTCCACAAGAGGGCTAGTCACAGAGTCACCCAAAACAGAAGAGAACCAGTCACTGAGGCACACTAGGAAAATCTTCATGGAGGAGAATCTTTCACTAGAGCACATGTCAAAAAGGAGGGCCAGTCACAGAGCATGCATCTCTGAGGAGGATTGAGGCACCTATGCCAGAGAATGACCAGTCACTAAGGCACTCATAGCAGATGAGGAAGGACAGTTTGTAGCGTACCAATTACATGGGAAAGGCCAGTCACCGGGGCACCCATCACAGGGGAGGGCTTGTCACTGAAGCACCCATCCCACAGGAAGACCATTCACTATGGCATCCAGTAGAAGAAGTCAGTAAATGTGACCCTGATTATAAAGGAGTGTCAGTCACTGAGACATCTGTCTACGTGGATGACCAGTCACTGGGGCACCATTCACATAGTAAGACCAGTCACTGGGACATGCATCACAGAGCAGGGCCTGTCACTGGAGCATGATTGGAGAGGGTTTCAGGTGTACCGATTATGGAGAAAGGCCATTCACAAGAGCATAGATCATAAAGGGGATCACTCACTGGGGCCACTGCAGGAGCGGCCACTGCACTCCAGTCTGGGTGACAGAGTGAGATTCTAACTCAAAAAAAGGAAACCCAGTAACTGGGGCACCCAACAGAGAGGAGGTTTAGTGACTTAGACATTCATCACAGAGGAAACCAAGTCACTGGAGTACCCATAACAGGTTGGATAAACACTGAAGTCCCCATCAAAGAGGAGGATCTGTCTCTGGCCCACGAATCAGAGGAAAGTTATACATGGAGGCAGAGGGAGACCAGTAAATGGGCATCCATTATGGAGGAGGGCTAATCAATGGGTCACCCATCACACAGAAGTTCTAGATACTAGAGTATCCATCACAGATGAAGACAATTTACTGGGGGAACCTCTTTTGGAGGAGGGTCTGTCACTGGGAAACCCATTAAAGAGGTGTGTTAGTCACAGGAGCTTCCATTATGGAGGAGGCACATTCACTTGGACTCCCATCATGAGATGCCAGTCACTAGAGCTCCCTTTATTAAGGAGAACCAGCCACTGGGCCGACCATAACAGAAAAAGGTTAATCATGGGTTCATCCTCACAGATGACAGTCAATCAAAGAGGAATACCAGTCACAGGGGCATATATTACCCAGAAGGCCAGTCACAGGGGCACCCATCCCAGAAAAGTTTACTCACTGGGGCACCCATCATAAAGGAGAGCAAGTCACTGGAAAAACCATCACAGAGGAGAAAGAGTAATTGGAGCACTCATCAAAGAGAAAAGTCAGTTACCGAGGTACTCATTACATTCAAACACCAGTCATAGGGGAACCCATTAGGAGGACTCAGACACTGTGCCTTTGATCACAGAGGAAGGCCAGTAACTGGGCCACCATCACGTAGGAGGCAAAGTTGGGATGGTAACCATCACAGAGAAGAGCGGCTCTCTGGGGCACCTATAAGAGGAGGCACAGTCACTTAAGCACCTATTACAGCAATGGGCCAGTCACTTAGGCATTCATCACAGTGGATGGCCAATCACTGGGTTACCCATTAGGAGGAGGCCCAAACCACGAATGTCTATCACTGAGGAGGACGACTCACAGAGTCACCCATTAGAGAGGCAGGTAGTAACCGAGGCACCAATTCCAAAGGAATTTGACACTGGAGCAACCATATGAATGAGTTTCAAATACTGGAGAACCAATCACAGAGGAGGATCAGTCATTGGGGCATCCATTACCGAGAAGGACTTGTAACTGAAGCACCAATCCCACAGAAAGTCCAGACACTGGAGCACCCATATGAATGAGTTCCAATCACTGGGGAACCAATAACAGAGGAAAGTCAGTCACTGTGGCACCCATCACAGAAGAGGCCCAGTAAATTGAAATCTCATGACACAGGAGGGTGATTACTGGGGAATCCATCACAGAGAAAGTTCAAGCACTTGAACATCCATAAAATAGGCCATGTAGTCACAGAGTCACCCATTACTGAAGATGACCAATGTCTGGGCTACCCATCACAGAGGAGGGCTGGACATTGAGTCACCCATCACAGAGCAGACAATAACTAGTACATCCATTATGAAGGAAGGTATAACACTGGGTTACCCATCACAGAGATGGGTCAGTTACGAGGAGAACCATCACAGAGGAAGGCGAGTGAACAGGGCACCCACTTTGGAGGAGGGTCAGTCACTAGGACACCCATTACAAAACTGAGATATTCTCATGGACAACCATTATTGAGGAGGTCCAGTTCACTGTGACTCACATTGCAGAGAAGAACCAGTGACAGAATTTCCCATTAATAAGGAGGGTCAGTCCAATGAGTCAACCATCATAGAAAAAAGTCTCACCACTATTACATCCATCACAGGAGAGGACCAGTCACTGTGACACTGATCACAAAGGTGATCCAGTTACTTGGACAACCAACAGAATAGAGAGGCAGTCACTGGGGCATCCATCACAGAGGATTCCAGTCACTGGGACAGCCTTCATAGAAGAGGGCCAGTAACTGGATCAGTCATCACAGAGGAGGGCCAAACTTTGGGGCACCATCACAGAGAAGAAACAGTCACTTGTGCAACCATCATAGAGGAAAACCACTAAATTGGACACCTATCACAGAGGAGGGCCAGTCATGGAGATACCTGTCACAGAGGAAGGCTAGTCACAGGAACACCTACACAAAGGAGGACTAGTCACTGTGGTAATAATAACAGGAGGGCACCATTATGGAGGAGCGCTAGTCATTGGGACAAGCATCACAGTGGAGGACCAGTCACTGGGGCACAAGTCAATGATAAAGGTCAGCTCCTGGGACACTGGTCAAAAAGAATGGTCAGTCACCAGCACACCCATCACTGAGGAGGTGTAGTAACTAGGGAAATTCCAATTACTGTATATTCATCACAGAAGAGGGTCAATCACTGGCACACCAATCATGTAGAGGAATCAGTCCAGCCACTAGGACATCCATTACAGCACAGGGCTGGTAACTGGGACACTTATCACACAGGAGGGCCAGTCATTGGTACAACCTTAGCAAAGAAGGCTAGTCACTGGAACAATAATTAGAGTGGAAGCCCAGTCATTAAGGCACCAATCACAGAGGAGTCAAAGTCACTGGGTCACCCATAATGGAGGGGAGTCAGCTACTGGAGCACCTATTATGGAGAAGGTACAGTCACTGGGACAACAATCATAAAGGGGAAGCTGTCACAGATGCACCCATCAAAGAGTAGGACTAGTCACTGGGGCACTCATTACAGAGGAGACCAGTCATTGGGGTACCTATCACAGATGAGAATCTGTCATAAAGGCAATGTTCAGAGAGGAGGTCCAGTTAATGTTGAACCTAACACAGAAGAGAGTTAGTCTCTGAAGCACTTATCTCAGAGAAAAACTACTCACTGTGGCATTAATAACAGAGAAGGAGAAGTCAGTGAGACACCCATTACTGAGGAGGGCCAGTCACTAGCACAAACTTCATAAAGAAGGACTATTCACTGAGGCAAGCATTGTGCAGAGGGCAATCACAGGGGCATGAATCACAGCAGAGTACCAGGCACTGGGGCACTCATAATAAAAAAAAAGTGCAAAGTACTGGAACACCCATCATGGAAGAGGGTCTGTCACTGGGGCGCTAATGACAAAGAAAGGTCTGTGAATTGCACAGCAATCACAGACAAGGGTGAATCACTGGGCACCCAACACAAAGGAGGGACAGTCATGAGGGCACACCTCAGAGAGGAGGCTCATGACAGAAGAGATTTTGTCATTTGGGCAGCAATCACAGAGGAGGACCTGTCACTTGTGCACTCAGGACAGAAACGATCTTGCCACTGGAGCACCAATTACAGAGGAAGCCTAGTCATGTGGTAACCCATCATAGTGGGTGACCAGTCTATGAGGCACTAATCACAGACAAGGTCAGTCACTCAGTTTAACCTTCATGGTCCTTCATAGATGAGGACCAATCACTTGAGCATTAATTGCAGGAGGGACAGTCAATGAGTGACCAACCACAAAGGAGGAACTGTAACTAAGGCAGCTTCACTGAGATTCACTCACTGGGATAGCCGTCACAGGAGGACCCATCAAAGAGAAGGGTCAGCCACAGCGCCCCAAGCACAGTGAAAGAGCATCACCAGATCACACACAATATGGGATGGTCAGCCACTCTTGCACCTCTCACAGAGATGGACAAATCATGATAATGGTCATCACAGAGGAGGGCTATTCAATGGGGCACCCATTATAGAGGAGGACCAGTTACTGGGGCACCTATCACAGTGGAGAACCAGTCACTGTGACATTCATCACAGAAGAGAACAAATCAATGAGGCAGCCATCATAGAAAGAGGCTATTCTCTGTCACCCATTTTAGAGGATGATCAGTCACTGAGGCACAAACCACAAAAGAGGCCCAGTCAATGGAGCACCTATTATGGAGAAAGCCTCATGACTGGGGCACCTATCAAACAGCAGGACCAGTTATTTGGTGACTCATTATGGAGGAGGTCTAGAAACTGATGCACACAACACAAGTCACTGGGACACCTATCATAGAAGACGTCAGTCATTGGGACACCCATAACAGTGGCTAGCCAGTCACAGGGGCACCCATCAAAGAGGAGGCCAGTCACTAGGTCACCCATAATGAATGAGGCCTAGTTACTGGGGAACCAATCACAGATGAGGACAAATCAATGAGTAACCAAACTTAGAGGTGAGTCAGTCACTGATACAGGCATCACAAAGGAAGGTCATCACAGAAGAGGGTCAATCACTGGTGTACCCATCACAAAGGAGGTCCAGTTAATGGGGCACCCATTACAGAGTTGGAGCAGTCATGGGGCTCCCATAACTGCGGAAGGTCAGTTATTGTAGCACCCCTCACAGAGATGGGTCACTCATGAGCATACCTCTCATGGAGGAGAACTAGTCACTAATACACTCACACAAAGAAGGTCTTGTCACTGTGACAACTATAACATAGGATAGTCAATAATACTTGTCCTCATTATGGAAATGTGCCAGTCACTGGAACAACCATCTCAGTGAAGGTTCATTCACTGGCACACCAATCACTGAATAAGGTCTATCATTGGGACACCCATCACAAAGTGTGATTTGTCACTGAGGCACCCAATATGGAGGAGGCTATATACTGGGGCACACATCACATCGGAAGGCAAGTCACTAGGACACCCATTATGGAGTTGGGCCAGTCACTGGGGCACAAATAACCAAGGGCACGGTGATAATGACATCCATAATGCAGCAGGGTTAGTCAATGAGGCTTCCATAATGTAGGAAACCCTGTACTAAGGCAGCAGTTACAAAGGAAATCTAGTCACTGGCACATTTTTCACAGAGGAGAGTCAGTCATTTTGGCATGCACCACAGTAGAGGGCTTATCACTGGAGCACTCACCACAAAGAAAGTGTAGTCACAGGGTATTCATCACAAAGAAGGGCCAGTCCCTGAAACAACCATCACATAATAGGACCAATAACTGCTACACCCATCACAGAGACAGGTCATCCACTGAGGATCCCATCACAAAGGCACCAGTCATGAGGACACCTTACAGAAGAGGGCTAATTTGTGGTAGACTCAACACAGAAAATTGCTAGTGATCATGGCACACACAAAACATTAGGCTGTCACTGGGTTATCCACTATGGAGGAGGGCCAGTCTAGGACAGCTATCACAGAGAAGGGCCTGTCACTGAGGATGGTCACTGAGGATGGTCACTGAGGATGGTCAATCACTGGAACATCCATCAGAAAGGAGGTCTGCTCACTGAGAGACCCATTATGGAGGAGGCCTAGTTACTGGGACACAAATCACAGAGTAAAGCTAGTGATTATGCATCCATTACGGAAGAGAGACATGCATTGTGGCACAAATGATAGAGGAGGCACAGACACTGTGAAAACCATAATGGAGGGGTACTGAGAGGCAGTCACTGAGGTACCCATTATATAGAAAACCTAATCACTAGGGTAAGGATTGAAATGGGAAGCTAGTCACTGGAGCACTGATCACAAAGGAGGAACATTAACTGGGGCACCCATAGCCAAGGAGGGCTAGTCCTAGGACAGTCATCACAGAAGAGGGTTTGTCACTGAAGCATCCATCCCAGAGAAGAACTAGTCACTGGAGCACCCTTCACAGAAGATGGGCAGTCACTGGCGCATCCATAAAAGAGAAGGACCATTTTCTTGGGTACCCAGCATAGAGGCAGGACACTCACAATAACACTCCTCACAGAAGAGGGCTAATCACTGATACACCCCAGAGAGAGAGGGGCAAGTCACTGAGACATCCATTATGGAGGAAGACCAGTCATTGATACAATCTTCACATAGGAGGTCTAGTCACTAGGGAAAATATGGTGGAAGGCCTGTCAATATGATACCAGTCACAGATTCCCAGTCACTGTGGCATCCATAGTAGAGGAAAATTAGTCACTTGGGCACCTGTTATGGAGGAGGCCTAGTCATTGGGGCACCAATCACAAGGAAACTCTATCACTGGCACACATATCACTGAGAATGGCCTGTCATCTGGGCACCCATCACAGAGGAGAGCTAGTCACAAAGGCATGAATTATGAATAGGCACAACTCTCATAGGACACCCAGTCACTCAGGCACCAATCACAGAAGAAACAAAGTGGCCATCATCATAGAAGAGGGCTATTCAGTGTAACACTCATTTTGGAAGAAGAACAGTTACTCAGGTCTCTATCACGAAGGAGACTCAGAAAATGAAGCACCCATTATGGAAGAGACCCAATCACTGTGATACCCTTCACAGAGGAGGGTTAGTGACTTGGGCACCCATTCTGGAGGAGGCTCAGAAACTGGGACACCCATCACAGAAGAGAGCAAGTCCCAGAGACCCAACACAGTGGAGATCAGTCGATTATACATCCATAAAAGTGGAGAGCCCATCAACTTGACACCCATCACATAGAATGCCTGCCACAGGGTTAAGCATCTCAGATGAGGACCAATCAATGGGACACCTATTACAGATGAGGACCAGCAAATGAGGCACCAAACACAGAGGAAAGCCAGTCACTAAGGCACCTATAACAAAGAAGAGCCAGTCGCTGGGACAGGTATCACAGAAGAGGATCAATCACTGAGACACTCGTCAAAAAGGAAGGCCAGTCACAGGGTGCCCATTACAGAGCAGGGTCAATCACTGGGGCACACATAACAGAGGAAGACCAATCACTTTGGCATCCATCACAAAGACAGGTCGGTCATGGATTTGAAAGACAATAGATTCATTTTTCATAAAATGGAAAAGATCTGCTAACGTGACCAAGAACACATACTAAAAAGTAGACATGATCAAAGGTCTATAAGATCAAACAGGCACATGGTCACAGCCTCACTGGCAAAACAGAACTTTCTTAGAAATTAGAAAACACACAACCTCCAAATAGTAACACATACTTATTCTCACCTTATTTGTATTAAAAACCCCTTAGGTGACCTCTTGATAAAATTGTGATCCCACAGTCCTCGGTCAATGAGGAGTCCAGGAAAGGACCAGTGCACTAGGGAATAAATTGCTTGTTGTAAATGCTCTGTGTGTGCCTGCACAACAGACACCTGATTTTGCAAGATTGTCATTAATGTCTTGCTTCTACTGAACTCCACGTCTCTGTGTCCATTCTTTGATTTTGCATAGGTGAGTTTGTTTCTCACAATTTAGGGGTTCCAGTGAAATAATCTGTGTCTATGGGAGGGGCACCTCAGCAGAGGGATAGACATGTTCCACATGATTTTTCATGGCATACTCCTCTTAGTTGTCTTAGGTGCTTGCAGGATTCAGATAAGCCTGAGACAATTATTATAGAGGTAGAGGAATTGACACGGAAGGGGAAAAAAAAAAGCCAGGTACCACGGCACCAGGCAACCATGTGCACGAGCCAAGGTAGCAAAAAATGGACTATATATACTGCATTGGTGATTGGGGAATTCTCGGAGGTTGAGTGTTTGTGCATCAAAGTGAGTGCAGAGTCCCAATCCATGATTCCGTCCTCCTGTGAGGGAACTTCCAGAGATGGATAACGCTATTTTCTTGTGCACAGAAACCCTTTAGTAGGGGGGTGGAGTGAATAGTTAAACTGAGGCATGGGTACTAACCAGGGAATATGAGAAACTTCTATTAAGTGAGGCTGAGTATTCTAGTTAGTTGTAATTGGGGATGAAATATTCTAGGCCAAGGGAACCCAAGAAAGGGGGATATAAAAAAATTCTCCCTTTAACGTTCCACTGGATAGTCCATTGGGGGAATGCTAGGGTCTTGTGGAAATAGTCCTTGTATTAAGAACAAGGGGAATGATAGGGTTTCAGTACCCAAACGGAAAAGAGAATGCCATGCAGGACAGAGCCTTTAGCCAGCTGAACAAAAGTACCCAAATGTAGATCCTGGGTTGGACAACAGTAATCAAGAGGGCAATACAGAACTGCAGAATTTGAGGGACTTGATAATTAAGGGAATCAGGGAATCAGTCTCAGGGTCTCAGAATATTTCTAAAGCTTTCAAGGCCCCAAAAGAGTCAGAACACCAACTGCCTTCCTGAAGAGACTTAGAGACACAATGAGGAAATATTCTTGACTAAATCAAGAAGATCCGTTTAGACAAGGTCTTCTAAAGATTAATATTGTTACCAAAAAGTGACCTAATATTACTGAAAAGTTGCAGAAAATTGAGGGGGTGGAATGAAAAACCAAAAGAAGAATTACTTAAAGAGGTACAAAAAAGGTTGTAAACTGGATGGAGTAAAGAAAAAATATAAATATAGAGCATAAAGAAAGTTATGGGAAGGAAGGTGTATTTTTGGTAAGAAAAGTTATAAAGAAAAAATTGTGTATGAAAGAATTTTATATCATAAAATTTTGTTCTAAAATAAAATGACTTGTTAATTAAAAAGAGGGAGATACAGGGTAAAACAGATTCAAGCATGTCATCAATGATATATGGATGTTAGGGTAAGATGTGTGAAGAAGAATTTATGAAATAAGTGTTTGTATATATTTAAGTTGATTATAACTATTTCTCCAGTGTTAACTGCTGTTATGGCTTGAAGAGTTTTTAAAAACCTAGAAAACTGACCTTCAAAAGAGGCCACAATAGATTTGTTTAACATCCTCGCACATCAGAGACAGAGTATCTCAAAATAAGTTAAAATTTGTAGAAAAAAGGAGTTAAATATCAAGAGCATCTGATTTGTGAAGGCAAACAAAAAATTAACCCAGAAAAAAAAATAACCGGAGTAATTGGTGAACCTTTACAAAAATAAAGAGGTAACTCAGAAAGCCTTTAGGTCTAATAGGCTATTGTAAATTGTGAATTGACTCTTATGCTCAGAAAACCAAAGATTTTTACTTTAAGTTATTTGAGGGAGAGCTGATTCCTCTTCAATGGACTGCTAAAGATATAGAAATTATAGAAGGGCTGAAAAAAAGTTTTAATTACACCTCCTATTTTAGCACTCCCATTTTAAGGAAATCTCTTTCATTTTTTGTGATCGTGAATCAGTGTATGGCCATCGGAGAGTTTACCGAAAATGGGGTGGAAGGAGGAAACCAGTCACTTTCAAATCCAAATTGTTAAATCATCTGACTAGGGTTTAGTCTGAATGTGTTCAGTCTGTGGCAGCCACTGCCTTATTAGTGGAAGAAAGTCAGAAATTTACTTTCAGAGAAGCCCTCATGATCAGCACCCCTAAATAAAAGAGCTTCATGTTAGCTGATGGAGTCCCGATTTATAAATTTGATTTCATTTGAAAAAGATAACTTCAATATTATTTGAAAAAGATAACTTCATAATAACCACAAATACCTGCCTCAACCCAGCAGACTTCTTAAGTACTGGAAGATACAGAATAAAGATAAATCATAATTTTCTGGATGTTTTTAAATATCAAACCAAAGTCAGACCAGATTTGGGGAAAATGTCACTACATAGGGATATTAAACTATTCATAAATAGGTCCTCCAGAATAATGGATGACAAAAAGTCCAAAATGGCTGTGCTATATATTGATGGAGATCAGTTGTCTGCCTGTGAGAAGGGAAGGTTACCTAACAAATGATCAGTATAAACTTGTAAATTATTCTCCCTTAATCAGTCTCTAAAATTCCTTGCGAATAAGAAAGTCACCGTCTATTCAGATTCTTAATATACTTTTGGAGTCTTCATCTTTTGAATAAATTCTGGGTAGGAAAATGCCCCCTAAGTAGTAAGGGAAGGCAACTGGTTCATGGAAAATTGACTAAAGTGGTTCTAGATATTTTTGCTCCTTTCTGTAATTGCAATAGCACATATCGATAGTCACCAGAAAGGGTACTCCTACAAGGCAGACTGGCTGATGATATAGTCAAAGAGGTCACCTTATAAGGTGAGGCTAAACTCCTGAAGATCATCCCTAACATATCAATAGTAATCATGAAGCTGCAATTTATTGAAGAAGATATCAAGGAAATAGGAGAACTAGGGGCTTTTCCAAACAAAGAGGGGAGTTTTTTTCCCATTTGGGAGACAGATTGTTAGAAAAGCAATTATGAGGTAACTAATGACAATATTACATAAGGGGAGTCATTTGGGGATCTCTGGCAATGTGTGATCCAGTTCTAAAAATATATATGGATTGGTGGGCAAATACACCATGGCTAACCAAGTCTGTTGAGGATCACTTGTCAACAGGTAAACAAAAGCTTATTTAAAAGTCAAGGAAAGGGGAAGACCCCCAGGACTGAGGTTATTCTGGAAATCTCAAATATCTACTAGTAATTGTTAACTATCTCACTAAATGGTGGAGGCCATTCACTACAACTGCAGCGTCGGTAATAATGATATTTTGGGGACAGGTGATTCCTAGATTCGGTCTAATAGAGAATACTCATTCAGGTAATGGGTTTTACTTAAACTCAAAGGTATTACAAGGGATAACAGAGGCACTCTAGATGCATTGGGACTTTCATATACCTTGGCATTCGCCATTCACAGGAAAAGTTTTTTTAAAAAGGAATCAAACTCTTAAAAAATGTTTGACCAAATTAATGTTAGAAACTAAGTTGCCCTGGACTAAGTGCCTCCCTCCTCAGAATAAGGACTGGTGTGCGATATTATCTGGCCTTTTCACACTATGACTTACTTTACGGGTTACCATACTCAGGAAGGGCAACAGATGAGCCCATCATAGAGACAAAAGACAACTTCCTGGGAGAGTATATACTGCCTGTCTCCTCTACCTTACGTTCCCTCAAGTTAAATGGGATTCTTGCTCAGACTCCTCCTGTGGAGTTTACAGCTCATCACTTCCAGCCTGGTGACTTTGTGCTGATCAAGGTCTGGAGAGGGGACATTCCAACTGAGTTGGGAATGTCTTAATCAAGTGGTTCTGCCCACTAATACTTTTGACTGAACAGCAGAGATGGAATGTACTCATTAATTATACTAGTATCAAAAGACACCTAAGGATGCCCTGGGATGTAATGATAGGTGGAAAATGTCTCAAACAACAGATTAGTCTCTTAAAGAAAGGGAAAGAAGGATCCAACCATGAAAGAAATGATTATAATATTCTTCATGTAGTATCTCCCAACTGGTGATGGGGAGACATAGGAAAACTTAAAAAGTCCGTACCGAAGTCTAGGAAGACGGAGGTATCCTGTCAAGCTTGTAATTAATGAACTTAATCTTCAACACCCTACACTATCAAATTTATACATGTCAAATATTATACAGCAAATTTAAATAATCAAAGACAACTTTCCCATGAGGATAGATATCTGTTCCTTGACCCCAATCTGGGTCACTCTTTCTATCCATGTACATGTGAGACCATGTTTGATAAACCCCAAAGCTCCAAGATTGGAATACTGAACCAGCAAGAGGTAAGACCATAAATAAGCCCCCAAGGGATAAGTTGCACTTTTATAAAGGGGTCCCACCAAAGATTTGTCAATGTTTACAAGGGAATTTTCTCCTGCTTACTATAAACAATCCACAACTTCTGGACAGTCGTCCTGAAGTAGTGCCAAGAATGTTTGTATTGGGTGTCAACATTTCAGAGACAGATACGGTGGGATAATTTTCCTTCAGAAAAGTTGTATATAAGTATTCAACCAGTTCATTGACAACTGAAGGGCTCATAATCCAGTATAGTCCCCACAGCAATGATTCTAGAAGGGTGACTAAAATAGAAATTAAGGATTTTAGATAAACCCTAGAAATTAAAACAGATTATGGAGGGTAGAGTGAGTTAAATATTCAACGCTTGCTTTAAATAAGAATAATTGCTATGCATGTGCTGAAGGACAACCACAGGTGTAGTTCGTTCCGTTTTCCCTTAGCTGGGACCCAGACCCCTCTGGGATGAGTTGCATGATGGTTCTATACCAAAACAAAGATACCTTGGAAAATGAGACTTGTAAAAGCCTGTCCCTGCTTGTCCCTACATTAAGGAGGTCAATCCAAGGGCAGTCACCTCTAACTACTTAGGGATAGTGAATAATTCCTCTTGCCCCTCCAGGTGTGGGGAAGATTTCAGGGAACCTGTTGGTGACCTTAGAGCCTGTGCCACATCCAAAATGTCTCTGGTGAGTCTAGTAGCAATTTCCCTAACTTGCACATTCCCCAAGAGTATGTTTGGTGGTATTGCATATGGAAAGCGTACATTACTTGTATTGTGCAACTGGACTGTGACATGCCATTGGTCCTATACGCTATTTCATTTACCTTGGCATTCTGTCCCACTTCCGTGACCACCCAAACTCCTAACCAACTTCTGAGAGAACTACAAGGCCCTTTAACTTGAATGTGTACTTTGACTCCCTAGGGGTCATTCAGGGAGTTCCTAATGAACTCAAGGCTAGAAATCAAATAGCCACAGAGTTAAGACTGCACTCTTTTGGTGGTCTATTATTAATAAAAATGTAGATTGAATTAATTATATTTAATATAATAAACAAAGGTTTATAAACTCTACTAGGAATGACCTTCAAGGAGTAGCTAGACAATTAGATTTTGCCAGCAGGATGGTCTGGGAGAATAGAATAGCATTAGCCATAATATTGATAGAAAAGGGGAGGTTTGTGTCATGGTGGGAGAAAAATATAGAACATTCATCCAAATAACACTGCCTTAGATGGGAAAATTACTAAAGCATTACAGGGCCAACGACTCTGGTCAATAAACTGGCTGAACACTCTGATATTGACAATCCTTTTACAGACTGGCTAGAAAGATGATTTGGAAAATGAAAATGCATGATTACCTCTGTTTTAACATATCTGGTTATAATAGCAGACATTTTAACAACTGTTGGACACTA
The DNA here is from genome assembly GCF_000164805.1 of Carlito syrichta. NCBI lineage: Eukaryota > Metazoa > Chordata > Mammalia > Primates > Tarsiidae > Carlito > Carlito syrichta. Next base: position 17,575 of record NW_007002582.1, read on the forward strand.
TGTTATTTCTTGTGTGTGGGGCATGACCCAGAGGCTCATTGAAACAGACATAAACAAGCAAACGTCCGTGACTTGTCCAAAAAAAATCCTCCTACACTTCAAAAAAATCAATCATTAACAGTAGAGTTAATATTTTTTTGACATGTTTAAGCAAGTCCATACCAAACAATAAAAGTAAAGCAAATAAAAATGAAGAAGGAATAGTGAGACAATGGATTATTCATCTTCATCCAGAGGAAAGAAGTTTGTTAATGTAACTAAGAGCACATACTAAAAAGCAGATGTGACCAAAGTCCCAGTAGTACAAAAGGAGACATGGTAACAGCCTTATTTGGGAGATAGAACTTACTCAAAAATGAGGAAACTCAAACCCTCCAATCAAACAGTAACAACTATATATTTTAGACTTTTTTGGACTAAAAGCTCCTTAGACAACATCCAGAAAAAAATTGTGACCCCACAATCCTTGGACAATGGGAAACTGATGGAGAGATCTTCTAAATAGGGAATATATTGCTTGCTGTAACTGCTTTGATTGTGCCCCCACACAAAACACCCGATCTTGCAAGACTATCATTAAAGTATTGCTTCTACTGCACGCCACTTCTCTGGGTCTATCATTTGCTATTGGACAGGTGAGGTCATTTCTCACATGAAGGCATACCTCACAAAGCTAGTCACTGAGACACACATCAGGCAATGGATTGTCTCTGTGGCACTAATGACAGAGGAGGTCTGGTCACTGTGGGACCCATTATGGAGGGTTCCGATCTTGGGGCACCAAACTAACTAACAGAGGACCTGTCACTGGTGCAACTATCATTGACAAAGGTCTATCATTGGGAAACAGCACAATGCAGGGCTTGTCACTGATGCACTCATTTTAGAAGATATCAGTTACTGGGAAACTCATCACAGATGGGAGCTAGTTACTAGGGAAACCCTTATGGAGGAAGGAAAGTCACTGGGGCACAAATAACTGAGGAGGAACAGTAACTGTAGCACCCATAATGGAGAATGGCTAGTCACTGAATCATCCATTATGTAGGAAATCCAGTCCTGTGGCAGCAAATACAGAGGAATGCTAGACAATGAAACAGTGATTAGAGAGAAGAATCAGTCAGTGGTGCATTGTTCACAAAGGGGGACCAGTCACTGGGGATCCCTTCACAGAGAGCGGTAAGTAACAGGGCACACCTCACAGAGAACAAATCATTATTGCCCCAACAATTAGAAGGGCTAGACCCTGTGACACCCATAGCAGAGGAGGGCAAGTCAGTATGGGACCTATTATGGAGTAAGTTCTCTAATTGGGAAAACATTCATGAAGAAGGGATAATCAGTAGGACAAAAATTATGGTGGAGGTCCAGTCACTAAGCCACCTATCATAGAGGAGTCCCAGTCACTGGATCACTCTTGATGGAAAAGGGCCAGTCACTTGGGTATACTTTATGGAGCAGGTCCAGTCACTAGTACAACAAACACAAATAAAGAGAAGACCTAGTCATAGGGAAACATCATAAAAGAGGATTTGTCACTGTGGCAGTTATCATAGAGGAAAGTCAGTCACTGTGGCACTAATCATGTAGAAGGGGCAGTCACTGGGACTCCCATTGCAGATAAGGGTTAATAACTGTGGCACCCATCATGCAAGAGGTCAAGACACTAGGACACACATTAAAAAGGAGGGTAGCTGGGCTCAGTGGCTCAGCCAGTAATCCCACGCCTTTGGGAGACTGAAGTGAGTGGATTGCCTGAGCCCGCAGGTTTGAGACCCTCCTGGGAAGTGAGACTTCATCTCTACAATAAATTTTTTAAAAATTGCTTTCCAGAGTCAAGTCTCTGGGAGCCCGCAAGGTGTAGACCCCAGCAGGCACTGGGGTCCATGCTTGGAGACTGCACAGGAGAGCAAGATTTCTCCCAAGCTTACACCCAACTGCCCTCAGAGAAAAGTGGACATCCCAAGCACCTTGCAACTTCTCACCAGTGCCAGTAAACCCCATGGGGCTTCAGAGCAGAGGCCAAGCCAACAGGGACCGATACAACATACGGCTGAATAGACAGAATGTAAAGCAGAAGGAAAAGTGAACAAAGCCAAATGACCCTCATAAGGAAGAAAAGAACATTGCAGAAGAGAAATAAAAGCAACCCCACCTTCCCTCAAAACCAGAATTGAAGAAGGGGAGGGAAAGGGGGAGAGGGAGAAAAATCTACAGAAATGAAGAAAAACCAAAAGAAGAGTATGGGTCTCTCCCAGATGCCTAGGAGAGCAGACACTGAGAAAACTGACTTTGGAATGCAAACAATGAAAAGCCCCCAGAATGAAGGGTCTCAAACTGCAAATGTAGATATCAAGACAATAATGGAGAGATTAAAAAGAATTGAGGAGATACAAGAAGAAACTAGAAAGGAGCTGATATCTGAGATAACAGTAATAAAGAATACTGTGAATGAAATAAATAACAAACTGATAAGCATGGAAAGCAGAATTACCCAAGCAGAAGAAAGAATCTCACAGCTTGAGGACCAAAATATAGAACTAACCCAAACTCTTAAAACACAGAAAATAAGCTCAAAAAGACAGAACAAAACCTTCAAGAGATGAGTTAATACCTCAAGAGGCCTAACCTAAGAGTAATCGAACTCCCTGAGGCAGAAAGAGAAACAGAGACCACACTGGAATAATCTTTCCATGAGATCATTCAAGAAAACTTCCCTTATCTAATCAGTGATGCAAAAATTCAAACACAAGAGAATCAGAGAACCCCTGCAAGACGACAAATGAGAAGACCAACTCCTAGACACATAATAATTCGCCTAAATAAAGTAAGCACAAAAGAAAAAATCCTAAAGGCAGCAAGGGAAAAAGGCCAGATCACCTACCATGGAAGACCAATCAGAATAGCAGCAGATTTATCTGCAGAAAACCTGCAGGCTAGGAGAGCTTGGAGCCCTATCTTCAAAGTCCTAAAAGATAAACAACTTCAACCAAGAATAACCTACCTGGTCAAGCTAAGCTTCATCAGTGAGGGAGAATTAAAATCTTTCCCAGATATCCAATCCCTAAGAACTTATGATGCCACCAAACCATCTCTACATGAAACACTTAAGAAAGTACTAAACACAGAAGAAAAGGAAAAAAGAACAAGAGTACAGGGAAAAGAATAAAATATACATGAACCAACCCCAAAACCAAAAGAAAGACAAAAAAAGAAAAGAAAATTCAAGTGGAAGAACAACAACTCAATAAGAACTCAATGATAGGGATGAACTCTCACATTTCAATAATTAGCCTGAATGTAAATGGACTAAATGCACCACTGAAAATACATAGAATGGCAAAATGGATAAAATATCACTAGGCAACAATATAGTCTTCAAGAGACCCATCTCAATGAAAGAACATACACAAACTCAAAGTAAGAGGATGGGAAACAAATTTTCAGGCGAATGGAACACAAAAGAAAGGAGGTGTTGTGATCCTAATTTCAGGCAAAATACCATTTAAGCTATCAAAAGTTAAAAAAGATACAGAGGGCTACTACATAATGATAAAAGTTTCACTCCATCAACAAGAAATATCTATCCTAAACATATGCACCTAACATAGGTGCACCAA
>NW_007002582.1:21671-21976 GCF_000164805.1 Carlito syrichta
CAGCATGATGCTAAACAACTCCTGGGCCAATGATGAAATCAAAACAGAGATCAAAAGATACCTGGCAACAAATGAAAATGAAGAAAGATCTTACCAAAATCTCTGGGATTCCTTAAAAGCTGTAATAAGAGGGCAATTTATATCCCTACAAACACACTTAGGAAAATGGAAGGAACATAAATTAACAACCTAACAAGCCACCTAAAGAAGCTGGAAAAGCAAGTCCACAAAACCCCTAATTTCAGCAGAAGAATCCAGATCACCAAAATAAAAGCCCAAATCCAGGACATAAAAGACAAAAAGAT
>NW_007002582.1:22039-35281 GCF_000164805.1 Carlito syrichta
AAAACGAGAAAAAAACCAAATAAGCACAATCAGAAACATAAAAGATGAAGTCACATCTGATTCTGAAGAAATACAGAGGATCATTAGAGACTACTACGTACACTTGTATGGAAATAAACTTGAAAACCTTAAGGAAATGGAGGCCTTTCTGACATCACACAACCTACCTACGTTGGAACAAGAAGAAATTGAGACCCTAAATAGACCAATAACAGTCAAGGAAATCGACTACGTAATAAGAAAACTTCCTACCAAAAAAGGCCCTGGTCCAGATGGCTTTCCAGCAGAATTCTACAAGACATTTAAGGAAGAGCTGATACCAATCCTACTGAAGGTATTCCAGGCGATTGAAAAAGATGGAACGCTCCCCAAAGCATTTTATGAAGCCAACATCACATTGATACCCAAGCCAGGTAAAGATCCAACAAAGAAAGAGAACTACAGGCCAATATCTTTGATGAACATAGATGCTAAAATTCTCAACAAGATCCTAGCAAACCAGATTCAGCAATACATCTCAAAAATCACCCATCATGACCAAGTAGTCTTCATTCCTGGCATGCAAGCCTGGTTCAACATTAGTAAAATCATAAATGATTAAATACATCAACAGATGTCAAACAAAAACCACATGATTATATCATTAGATGTAGAAAAAGCTTTTGATAAAATCCAGCACCCCTTCTTGATAAAAACCCTTGAACATCCTGGCATACAGGGAACATACCTCAAAATAGTAAAAGCCATCTACGAGAAACGCACAGCCAGCATACTCCTAAATGGACAAAAATTAGAACCATTTCCCCTGAAACTGGAACAAGACAAGGATGCCCACTCTCACCACTCCTGTTCAACATAATATTGGAAGTCCTGGCTTAGGCAATCAGAGAAGAGAAGGCAATCAGGGGTTTCCAAATAGGAAAAGACGAAGTCAAGTTATCTCTCTTTGCAGATGATATGATTGTGTACCTTGGAAACCCAAAAGAATCTGTCAAAAACCTCCTTACACTGATAAAGGCCTTTGGCAAAGTCTCAGGATACAAAATAAATGTACAAAAGACAATCGCATTTCTCTACATCAATAATAAACAAACAGAAACCCAAATAAAAAACACAATTCCATTCACAATAGCCACAAAAAAATGAAATACCTAGGCATCTTCCTAACCAGAAACGTGAAAGACCTTTACAAGGAAAACTACAAAACACTGTTCAAAGAAATCAAAGATGACACAAACAAATGGAAAAATACCCCATGCTCATGGATCAGAAGAATCAACATTGTGAAGATGCCCATCTGACCTAAGGCAATCTACAAATTTAATGCAATACCCATCAAATTACCAGGAACATTCTTCTCAGACCTAGAAAAAACAACACAGGAATTCATATGGAAACAAAAACGTCCAAGAATAGCCAGAACAATCCTCAGCAAAAAAAACCAAAGAAGGTGGTATCACATTACCAGACTTCAAACTTTACTATAAAGCTACAATTATCAAAACAGCTTGGTATTGGTAAAGAAACAGGCATAAAGATCAATGGAATAGAATTGAGATTCCATAAGCAAAACCTTAATTTCTCAACCAACTCATCTTTGACAAACACTCCACCACCTACCACTGGGGAGAGGAGAACCTATTCAGTAAATGGTCTGGGAAAACTGGCTAACCACATGCAGAAGACTGAAACAGGACCCCTATCTATCCTCATACACAAAAGTTAACTCCAAATGGATCAGAGTCCTAAACGTAAAACCTCAAACCATAAGAACCTTAGAAAATGAAGGACGTACCCTCATGGAAATCGGAACTGGCATCCTATTCCTGAACAAAACCTGAAACCCACAGGTCATACAAGAGAAGATAGACAAGTGGGACCTTATTAAACTGACAAGCTTCTGCAAAGCCAAAGAAACCATCAAGAAAGCAGGGAGACAGCCTACAGAATGGGAAAAAAATATTTGCCAACACCAGGTCTGACAAAGGCTTGACATCGTGGATCTACAAGGAACTCAAACGTGCTGAAAAGAAAAAAAAACCCATTGTTGGGAGCCAACATCTATAGCTACATGGCTGAGGCCTGTAAAGGCCCATCTGGAAGATCGCCTCTGACATAGGATATCAGTTATACCTATAATGTTTGCGTGTGATTAGTGACCAGTGTGCATACATGGCAGTAAAACTTATAAGTAAATCTCAATACACCTGATGGAAAGTTGCACAGCAGAATTATTTTGTGTTTCTCTGTCTTTCTAAGCTGTATTTCTTCTTAAGATATTTTTAAAGTCCTATTTCCTGGTAGACTGGTTAATCAGCTCTTGTTCCCGAAAGCAGTCTCCCCGAGAGCTAAGATTAGAAACTAAATTACCATAATAGTTTTATCGCCCTGCCTCTAGCCAGGCAGAACGTTTTTTCTAGTTTTGTTACATACCGAAACTCTGTTTGCTCCAGCCCATGGCCATCGTCATGGCAACCATACATTTCCTTGTTCAAGAGTATGACAACTACCATAAGATTTATGAAAGAATTAACGATAAGGTATTAACTTAATAAGATATAGCATAGTATTAAAGTTCAATCATCAGATTATATAAAAATTAAAGTTTAGATATATGAAACTAATATAAGTCATGGTAAGGTTTTGTAGTTCAAGAATAAGTTTTGAATTAATTGTTATAGAAATACAGGGCACTATGTTGAATCATAATAGGTTAGTGGAATAAATAAAAATTAAGTCATTTAAGTAAACTTATAGATTATAGTATAGTGTTAAGTTGATAATATTAATCGTTAAAAATATTAGGAGTCAGTGAACTTGGGTTGAACGTAGAGTTAACTTAGAAAGTTTTTGTATTAGTCAGGGTTTAGAATAAAGAGTATAATATGAATGATTTATTGAACATTATGGAAAACACTTTGAACAATCTGTATTGAAATTGTGCACCTGTGATTTTAATGTAAGTTTTGTGAAGCACGTCGTGCATCATGGAATTGTAATTGTTTGCTTGGAACTTGCAAGTCTCGTGATGGTCTTGTGATGCATAGTTTGTAAAGCACGATATGCATGGAATTTGTACACCCCCAGCAAGTGATTATCACACTGCTGGAGGGTATAGAAAATGGTATTTAAGTTGGAAGGAGTCCGAATAAAATTTGGACTCAGTCCTGATCAGACTGATACCAGAAGGACTGCCTCCGAGTGGTCTCTTTTCGCCATCTTGACTCTCCGGTGCGGGTCCAACCCTCCCTCGGTCGGATCTGGTCTCCGACACCCCATTATAAAATGGGCAAAAGATATGAACAGAAACTTCACAAAGGAAGACATCTGAGCAGACAACAAACACATGAAGAAATGTTCAACCTCATTAATCATCAGGGAGATGCAAGTCAGAACCACACTGAGATACCACCTAACCCCAGTCAGAATGGCAATTATCAACAAGTCAAAAAATAACAGCTGCTGGAGAGTGTGTGGTGAAAAGGGAACACTTGTACACTGTTGGTAGGAATGTAAACTAGTGCAACCTCTGTGGAAAGCAGTGTGGTGATTCCTAAAAGCTCTAAATACCAACCTCCTATATGACCCTGCAATCCCGCTACTGGGAATATATTGTGAAGAACACAAATCACTCTATAAAAAAGATACCTGCACACACATGTTTATCGCAGCATTGTTCACAATAGTAAGAACCTGGAAACAACCGTGTTGCCCGTCAAAAGAGAACTGGATTAAAAAAATGTGGTACATATACACGATGGAATACTACACAGCCATAAAAAAGACAAAATCATGAATTTTGCAGCAACCTGGATGTAACTAGAGTCTATAATACTGAGTGACCTCTCACAGAAACAAAGATCCGAGTATCACATGTTCTCACTCATATAATGGACCTTAAACATCCAAGGCAATACTATAAGAAAATGGCTGACAGTACTGGGAAACTATGAGGGGGAAGGAGATGGGATTAACAGTAGCAAATATCTGTCTGGAAATGGAAACACCCCATATCAACAGGGTTCCTGAATGAAACGTAATTGTATACCTAACACTTAACTGTACCCCACAACTTCATAATAAAAAATAAATAAATAATTTTTAAAAATCAGCCGGGCATTGTAGCGCATGCCTATAATTCTGGCTACTTGGAAGGCTGAGGCAGAAGGATCACCGGAGCCCAGCAGGTTGAGGATGCAGTGGCCGGGAGTGGCCACTGCACTCCAGTCTGGACGACAGAGTGAGACTCCAACTCAAAAATATAAATAAATAAATAATCTAATAAATAATACCGAAGGTAGTCACTGATCTACCGATAATTGAGAAGGTCTTTTATGTGGGAAAACCATCACAGAAGAGGTCTAGTCACTGGGGCAGCCATCATGGAAGGGTACTAGTTACTGCTGTACCAATTACAGAAGAGGTAGGTCACTGGAACATCTACAATAAAGGAGTGTCAATCACTAGGACACCAATTATGGAGAAATCACAGACAGTGGGACAACCATCACAGAGGAGAATCAATCACTGGGAAACACAATACAGAGGATAGACAGACATAAGGTCATGCATCACACAGAAGGGTTAGTTACCAGGGCCAGTCTGTGGGCACTGATTGCAGAGAAGGGACAGTCACTGGTACACCAATCACAGAGGTATATCAGTCACTAGGGCACTCATCACAGAGTAGAGCCTGGTGTTTATATTACATATTATAAAGGAGAGCCAGGGACTGGGACACCCATAAGAGAGGAGACTCAGTCACTGGGTCATTTATCACCGAGGAAACTCAGTCACTGGGCAACTCACCAGCAGTGGCTAAGTTGCTCACACTCTGACCACAGAAGAGCTCCACCCATCACAGAAACCTATCACAGAGGATGTCTAGTCACTAGAGCTCCCATTACTGTGGATGTCCAGTGACTGTGGCACCCATTACAGAGGTCAGTGAGTCACTGGTCACCCATTGAAGAAGAAGTCTAGTCACTGAGTCATTCATTATAGAGGAGAGTCAGTTAATGGCACAGCCATCACAGAGGACAACCAGTCACTAGGACATCTATCACCAAGAAAATTGAAAAACTGAGGAAACCATTACAGGCGAGGTTCAATCACTGAGGCATATATCACAAAGTAGAGCCAATCACTGTGCATCCATTAGGTAGAGGGTCAGTCAAGGAGCACTGATTACAGTGCAGCGTCAGTCGCTGCAACATCCTTCAAAGAGCAGACCTAGTCACTGTGCACCCATCAAGTTGTAAGGCTAAAGACACTAGTCACTGAGATATCAATACCAGAGATGGTACACACATCTCAGAGGAGTGCCAGTCATGTTGCACCCCTCACAGATGAGGGCCGGTCACTGATGCACCCATCACAGAGGAGAGACATTCACATGGACAATTATTACGGAGGAGGTTCAGTCACAGGGGGAATCATTTTGAAGGAGGGCCAGTCAGTGGGAAACTGAATATAGAGGAGGTCCAGTAACTGCAGCTCTCATTACTAAGGATGACCAGACACTGGGGAGCATGTCACACTGGAGAGCTAGTCACTGAGGCACCCATCTCAGAGGAGGGCTTGCCACAGAAGCACCCACCACAGAGGAGAGTCACTCACTGGGGCTCCCTTTATGAAGGAATGTCAATCACCATGGTAGCCATTACTAAGGAGATCCAGTTGCTGGAGCGCCCATCACAGAGGAGAACCAGTCACTGAGGCTAACATTATAAAGTAGGGTTAGTCACTTGGGCACTCATCACAGAAGACGGATAAGCACTGAAGTACACATCACAGAGGTGAACCAATCACTAGGGTTCCCATTATGGAGGTGGGTCAGTCACAGGTCAAGAATCACAGAGGAAGATCTGTCACTGTGGTATCCATCACAGACAAGTCTAGTCACTGGAGCACCCATTATGAAGAGACTCTGTCACTGGGACACCAATCACATAGGAGGGACAGTCAATTGTGCACTAATCACAGAAGAAGAATAGTCCCTGGGGAAGCCATTACAGAAGAGAGACCATCACAGGAACACACATCACAGTTGTGATACAGTCACTAGGACACTTATCAAGCAATAGTGTCAGTAACTGGGACAGTTTCACAGAGGAGAACCAGTCACTGAGAAATACATCACAAAAGAGAACGAGTCACTGAGGTAACCATCACAGAGGAGATCCATTCACTTGGGCACCCATTAGAAGGAGGTTCAATTACTGGGTTGTCTATTACAGAGGCATGCCAGTCACTAAGACACCCATCACAGAGAAGGAATAATTATATAGGCACCAATTTTGTTGGAGACCTGTCACTGAGATGCACCTTGCAGAAGTGGGCTAGTTATTGTGACACCCAGTAAGGACAAGGACAAGTCTCTGGAGCCCATAATAGAGGAGGCCCAGTCAGTTGGATACCCATTATTTATAGGGTCAGTCACTGGGGTACACATCACAGAAGAAGACTAATCACAGGGGAATCCCTCAAAGAAGAGAGTCAGTCAATGGGACATCCACAGAGAAGGTCTAATAACTGAGGCACCCATTATGGAGGAGGGCCAGTTACTGATACACAAATCTCAGAAGAGTCTCGGTATCCTTGGCACCCAACAAAAAGCAGGGTCAACCACTGGGATTCCCATTGCAGAGGAGGTCCAGCCACTGAAGCATCCATCACAGAGGATGTTCCATAACTGGAACACCCATTAGTGAGAGGGCAAATGAGTGGGGCACCAATCACAGAGGAGGGACAGTCACTGAGGCACTGATATCCTAGACCAGTCAGTCAATGTGGCACTGATCGAAAAGAATGCAGTCACTGGGGAACTCATCAAAATGAGGCCCACTCACTAGAACCATTTATAGAGGAGAGACATTCACTGTAATAAGCATCACAGAGGTGGCCCAGTAACAGGGGCACTCAAAGCAAAAACAAGACATTGGGTCAAACAACAGAGGATGGACAGCCACTGAGACATTCATCACACAGTAGGGCTATTCTCTGCATACACATAATAAAGGATGGACACTCACTATGGTATACATTATGGAGGAGGCCCAGAAACTCCAGCACCCATTTTGGAGGAGGCCTAGTTAACAAGACCCCCATCACAGAAGAGGGCTAGTCACTGTAACAGCCATCACCAATGATGACCTGTAATTGGGGCACAGAGAAAGGATTGTCATTGTGGAGTCTACCACAGCAGAAATCCATCCAGTTGGTCATCAAACATGGAGAAGGCCATTCCCTAGGACACCCACTATAGTGGAGCGACTGTCACATGGACACATATCACAAAGGAAAGTTAGTCACAGGGGCACCCATTATTGAGGAGACCCAGTAGGTGTGACATATATCAGAGGAGGGTCAGTCAGAGGAGCAACTGTTATGGAGGAGCCAGTCATTGTAACAATCATCACGGATGAGAGTCAATCAGTGGGACACACATCAGAGTAGACCCAGACACATCACAGATGATGGCCAGTTAGTGGGGAACCCATCTCAGAGGAATGCCATTCACTGGGGCACCCATCACATAGGTGGATAAATCACTGGAGCACCGATTATAGAGGAGTCTCAGTCACTTGAACGTTTGTCATATTAGAACCATCACTGGGTCATCCACAACAGAGCAGAGCTAGTCACTGTATCACCCAACACAGAGGAGGGCAAGTCACTGAAACAACAATTATGGAGAAGGTCCAGTTACTGGAACACGCATGACATAGGAGGATTAGTCAATGGGGCACCCTCTTTTGATCAGGATTTGCCATGGGGCACCAATCACAGAGGATGCCCAGTCAGTAGAGTACAGATTATTGAGGAGGCCCAGTCACTGCAAAACCCACTGCAGATGAGGGCTTGTCACTGGGATACCCATCATATCTTAAGGACAATCACTAGGGCAGAAATCACAGGGGATGTCACTCAGAAACACATTAAAGGAGAGGATGAGTCATTGAAACACCCATCAGGAAGGAGGATCAATCACTCTGGCACACTTCACAGAGGAGGGACATTCCGTGAGGCACCCATCATATAGGAATGCCTGTAACTGGGGCACCCATCACATAGGTAGGCTTGTCACTGCAGCATCCATTATGGAGGATACCCAGTCACTTGGGTATGTATCACAGATAAGAGTCAGTCACCAGTTCACCCATCACAGATGAGAGCCCGTACCTGAGGCATTTAACACACAGGAGAGAAACAGTAACTGAAGCATCCATCACAGAGGAGAACACATTATGGGGGCCAAAATTGCAGAGGAGTCCCACTCATAGGGGCACATATCACACAAAAGAGACATTCACTGAAACAACCCTCATAAAAGAGGGCCAGTCATTTGGCCAACTATCACAAAAGAGGGCAGATCACTGAAGCACCTCTCTCAGGAAGGCCAATCAGTGGGGCCCCTTTCAGAGAGGAGTCATGGACTCTTGGACACCCATAACACAGGAGTCCCTGTCAATGGAGTACCAATTATAGAGGGGGACCAGTCTTGTGATTCCTCCTCACAGAGGAGGGCTAGTCACTGGGTCACCCACACAGAGGTGGACTAGTCACTGTGACAAGGATCACAAAGGAGGACCACTCACTGGGGCATTCATTATGGAGGAATACCAGTAACTTTGTCAACCATCACAAAAGAGGACTTGTTGGGGCAATATGAAAGAGGACAACTCACTGGGATATCCATCACAGAGGAAGGCTAGTCCCTATAGCATCCACTATGGAGGATGGACAATAACTGGGAACAAATTACTGAGAAGTTACAGCCACAGGGGCACCTGTAATGGAGGAGAGATATTCACTGTAGCACCCATTATGTAGGAGACACAGTCACTGAGACAGCAATCACAGAGGAAACTAGTCACTGGGGCACCCATCACTGAGGATTAGTTACTGGGGCATTTTTCACAGAGGAGGGTCAGTTTCTGATACAATCATCACAAAAGAGGACAATTCATGGGGTATCCATTTTAGAGGAGGTCCTGTCACTGGAACATCTATCATAGAGAAGTCCCAGTCAGTGGAACATTCATCAGAGAGGAGAGCAAGTAACTGGGGCACCACTCTCAGAAGAGGGCTAGTCACTGGGAAAACAATTAGGGAGGAGGTTCACTTACTAAAACACACATCACAGAGGAAGGTTAGTTCCTTGGGCACCCAAGTTGTAGGAGGACCAATCACTGGGACAGCAACCACAGACTTGGCCCAGTCAATGGAGCACCCAGTAAAAAATAAGCCCATTCACTGGGACATCCATCACAAAAGGAGGGTCACTTAATGAAGCACTCATTAAGATGGGACCCGACTCACAGAAGAGAATGAGTGACTGGAAGATCAATTATGGAGAAGGAGACCACCCCCTAGGGTGTCCACCCACTGTGTGAGTTTTCTGTCCTCTCAATAAATCCTGCTATATATATATAATTGAGTCAATGAGTAGCCCTCCACTGTTACTAATGTCCCACTTCCCACTTACTGGGCATATATATATGATGTCCAGGTACTGGAACACCTGTAATGAATGAAGGTAGTCACTGGAGTACCCATTCTAAATGAAAACCAATCAGTTAGGTACCAAAAACAGGAGGACCAGTCACTGGGACACACCTTATTGAGGAGATCATGTCACTGGGACACTCACCACAAAGGATGGTCAGTCACTGGGCCACCCATTATGGAGGAGGCAGAGTAAGTTGAACACTCATCACAGAGGAGGGTTTTAACTCATAGTAACCATTATGAAAGTGTTCCAGTTACTGGGAATTATTCACAGGGGAGGCACAGTCACTGAGGCATACATAATGAAGGAAAACCAGTAACTAGAGCACCTATTATGAAGAAGGCACTGTCATTGGGGCAACTATCAGAGCAGTCAGTCACTGGGACACCCATCACAGAGATGGGCTAGTCACTAGGGCATCCATTATGGATAAAGGTTAGTCACAGGGCACCAACCACAGAGGACAGCCAGTCACTGGAACACATCACAGAGCAGAGCCAGTTATTGGAGCACCTATCATAGAGGAGGATTTGTACTGAGACAACAATTATAGAGGAAAACCATTTACTTGAACACACATCACAAAGTAGGGTTAGTCATTTAAACACCCAATTTGAAGGAGCACCAATCACTGGAGCATCAGTAACAGAGGAGACCTAGTCAATGAAGCAGTAATTATAGAGAAGGTCGAGGCTCTCGGATGCCCAGTATGAAGGAGGATTATAAATTGGGACACCCATCACAGAGAAATTCTGTCACTTTGGAACCCATTTTGGATGAGGCCTAGTAACTATGACACTCATCAAAGAAGAGGGTTTCTCACTGTGGCACCCATCACAGATGATTACCAGTCATTTGGGCATAAATCACAGAGAAGTTCCAGTCACTGGGGCACCCATACAGAATATATGAAGGCCAGGCACTAATGCAACAATAATAATTCAGTCATAGTCACTGGGACACATATTATGGGGGAAGGCCAGTCACTGGAACACCCATCACAAAGGAGGGCTAGTCAATGGGGTGCCCATTATGCAGGAGGCCCAGCAAGTGGGACATTAATCACAGAGGAGGGCAACTCATTGGCTCAAACATTATAAAGGAGGACTATTCATTGACCGCCAATTGCTATTGAGATCAAATCACTTGGGAAACCACAATGGAGAAGTGTTGCCCATTGGTGCAAAAATATGGAGATGATGTAGTCACTGGGTCACAATCACATAGGGAGACCAGTCTCTGGGTCCCCATGACAAAGGAGAGCTATCTACTGGGTCATGCATATTGGAGGAGGGCATGTCTCTGATCACCTATCCTGGAGGTGGGATAGTAACTGGGATAACAATTATGGAGGCTAGCTAATCAATTGGACAGTCATCACGGATGAGGACCTGTTTGGGGGCACTCATCACACAAGAGGGCCTGGGAATGTGGGGCAGACATCTCAGAGGAGGGCCAGTCACAAGGGCACAAAACACAAAGGTCTAGTTTCTGGGATACCCATTAGAGAAGAGGGCTTTTCACTGTTTTAGCCATCACAGAAGAGGGACAGTCACTGGGACACAAATCATGGAGAGGGCAGTCACTAAGAATCCCATTTCAGAAGAGGTGTGCCCAGTCACTGGGGCAGTCTTCAAAAAGGGCTAGTCACAGGGACACATCACAAAGGAGGGCCAGTCACTGGGGTATCCATAATGATTAGGCACAGTAAGCAGGACACCAATCATAGAGAAGGGAAAGTTTCTGGGGAAGCAAAAATGGAGAGGCACCAGGCATTGGGACACCAATCATAGAAGAGGACCATAGCCTGTGTCACCTATAGTCAATGTGGCACATATTATGAAGGACGTCCATTCACTGGGGCAACAATCACAGAGGAAAGCCAATCACTGGAACACACATAATAGAGGAGTCCCAGTCACTGGTAAATCTGTCACAGGGGAGAACCAGTCCATGGACACCCACCACAGAGAATGGCCAGTCACATAAGAGGTATATTCACTGGAGCAGCAATTATGGAGGAGAATCAGTTACTGGAACATCCATCAAAGAAGAGTGCTAGTCCCTGGGGCATCCATTTGGAGAAGACACTGGGGCACGCATTGTGGAGGAGACCCAGAAACTGGGACACACATGGCAGAGGAAGTGTAGTCACTGAAGCACCCCTTTGGAGTATGTCCATTTACTAGAAAGCTCATCACAGAAGAGGAGTAGTCACTGTGACAGACACCACAGTGAGTGGTCAGTCATTTGGGCACCAATAAAAGAAGTGGTCCAGTTGCTGTGGTAAACATTATTGAGGAGGTCAATTCTTTGTGACACCAAACACATAATAGGGCTTCTCACTGGAGCACCTAACATATATGATGGCCAGGCACTGTGGAATCCATCACAGAAGAGGAATAATGACAAAGTCATTCATTACAGAGGAAGGGATAGTCCCTATGACACCCATTACAGAAGAGAACTTGTCAATGTGGCACCCATCAAAGAGGAGAGCCAGTCCCAGAGATTCCCATTACAGTAGAGTGCCTATCACTGGGGCACCTCTCACACAGGATGACCAGTCATGGATATTCCCTTAAAATTCAGGGTTATTCAATGGTTCAGCCTTTACTAAGCAGACCCAGTTACTGATAAACCCATCAATAAGAGGCACAGTCATGGGGCACCCATAAGGAAAGAATGACAGTCACTGGAGCAACCATTAGGGAACTGGATCAATCACAGGGGCTACCATCACAAAGTAGAGCCAGTCACTGGGACATTCACCACAGAGGAGGTTAGATAATAAGAATTCCCACCTCAGGGAACAGCCATAACAGTGGAGGGCCAGACAATGGGGCACCGATCATGAAGAGGCTCAGGCACTGGTGCATGTATCACAGAGGCAAAACAGTCACAAGAACACCACTCAGAGAGGAAGTCTAGTCACTAGGATACCCATCACTGAGGAGGGCTAATCACTGTGGTATCTATAACAGAGAAGAGTCTGTTACTAGGGCATCCTTTATTTTGGAACGACATTCACTGGCACAGCATTCAATTAGGAGGGTCAGTCACTGAGGTAAGCTTTATGAAGAAGAACCAGTCACTGGTGCATCAATCACATAGGATGCCCAGTCACTGAGACACCAATAATGGAGTAGGACCAATTACTGGAGCACCTATTATGGTGAAAACCCTTTCACAGGAGGAATGATCAAGGAAACAGTTGTGTCATTTGGGTAACCATCACTGTGGAGGATAAGTAACGGGGGCAGCCAACACGGAAGAGGACAAGTCACTAGAGCAACCATTATGGAGGAGGCTCAGTCATTTGGAAATCCATAACAGAAGAGGGCAAGTAACTGGGAAACCCTTCCCAGAGGAGGACCGGTCACTGGGCACATATTATAAAGTTCAGTCATTGAAACATCCATCATAAAGGAGAGTTATTCACTTGAACTTGCTTCCAGAGGAGAGACAGTCATTGAGATACACATCACAAAGGAGATCCAGTCACTGGGGCACCAGTGAGGAGAAGACTCAGTCATGGGGCACCCATCACAGAGGAGCACTAGTCATTAGGGCACCCATGAGAGAGGAGACCCAGTAAAGAGGCACCTACCACATAGGAGGGCCAGTCACTGAGGCACCCATCAGCAAGGAAACCCAGTCAATTGGGCACCCATTAGAAAAAGGGAAAATCACTAAGTCATTGATCACAGAGGATGGCCAGTCACTGT
>NW_007002583.1:0-1995 GCF_000164805.1 Carlito syrichta
ATTTTCATGGCACACAACATATATGAGATAGACACAGAATATGCAGCATTCTCTATCATTCATTGAAGATTCCTGAAACATGACTATTTGCCTCCGCTCTTGCATCTAACGGCAATTTGGCCAGAAGTACACTGCTTCACCTCTCTGTGCCTCAGTTTTACATCAGGAAAAAAAGTTTGACCAAAAATATTTAAGGTTCCTTGCTAGTGTGTCCCAGGCATCTTCATGCTGGGTATTCTGGTCTGGATCTGCTAATATCTAGTTTGCTTTATGCTGAGTCATACGAGGCTTGAAATGCTATGCCATATGCATGGTGCACTGGTTCACTGACATGCCAGGCTTGCTTCAAGCTTTACACATGAGAACAAAGCATCTCTAAAATGCCCTTTCAGTGTTTATTATCATTTAGTGTAGGGATCATTATTGGAAAAGAGTTGTTCTTTGTTTTTTAATAAAAAAATTATTTAGCACAATACTATCCACGTTATTAACATTAGAACTTAGAAATATGTCTTTGAGATCACTCCATAAAGTACAAATAAATATGCTTCGTTATTTGTAATACTTACATAGTATATAAAATATTAATATGCTAAAATTTACT
Organism: Carlito syrichta; assembly: GCF_000164805.1. NCBI lineage: Eukaryota > Metazoa > Chordata > Mammalia > Primates > Tarsiidae > Carlito > Carlito syrichta. The sequence goes on from NW_007002583.1 coordinate 605, forward strand.
TTGTTTCTGCCATTTTGAATTAAATATTGTTTGAAATGTTTTTCTTGCTTCAACATAGTTTTATAACCTAGTGGTTGCTTAAAATTTTATTGTATTGAAGTGCTATAATTTATTAAAATTAAATGTTGGGTATTTAGGTTATTTCCAATTTTCCTTGGATTTAAATGCAAACTTATAAAACCCTGGCTTTCTGAGATAGATTAGGACATCTAAGATTGGCAATAAAATGATGTCCAGTTTTTCAGATTCTGAATGAAAGGCACTGCTATCTCCCAATAGTGAGGTTCTCTGTGACAGACCTGAAAGCTCAAATCTCATGGATAAAGAGTTGGTGTATAATAATTTTAAAAATTTATTTCATCATCTGTTCAATTTCTCTAAATATTTATTTCAGGCTTACTGTGTTCTAAGCACTCTTATAGGTTCTGGTTATATGAGCAGAATGCATTTCCCTACATTATGGAATTCATAATCTGTTAAGGAAAATAGTATCACAGTAAAACAGACATATATGAGGAAGAATGCATTTGAGAAGAAGAATCTAGCTATGTATGAATTACTTTATATGCACTTAACTTGAGCAAGTTATGTATCCTCTCCTATTCCTCAGTTTTCCCATCTGTAAATAAAAATAATAGTCAAGCCGGGCTCGGTGGCTCAGCCTGTAATCCCGCGCCTTTGGGAGGCTGAGGTGAGTGGATTGCCTGAGCCCGCGGGTTCGAGACCCGCCTGGGCAGCGAGACCTCATCTCTACAATAAATCAAAAAATCAGCCGGGCGTGGTAGCGCATGCCTGTAATTCCGGCTACCTGGAAGGCTGAGGCGGAAGGATCGCCAGAGTCCAGCAGGTCGAGGCTGCGGTGGCCGGAAGCGGCCACTGCACTCCAGTCTGGGTGACAGAGTGAGACTTCCACTCAAAAAAAAAAAAAAAAAATAATAGTCAATAGCTATAAAATGCTTAGAGAGTTTTCGGAACATAATAGCACTCAATATAATTTAGCTATTACTGTGTACTAATTTTTCATTGCTGCATAATAAAATACTACAAAATTCAATGCCTTAAAACAAGCATTTGTTATCTTCCATAGATCTGAGAGTCATGAATCCAGAAACAGAGTAATTAGGTGATATCAACATCAAGGTCTCTTATCAAGCTGTAGTCAACATAAGTTGTTGACTTGTGTTGCAATCATCTCAAAGCTTGAATGGGGCTAGAGGATCTGCTTCCAAGATGTCACTGGCATGACTATTGGCAGGAGACCAGAAGACCTCAGTTCCCATCCTGTGGGCTTCTCTGCAGAGCTACTTGAGTGTCCTCACAACATGGCATTCAGCTCTCTCTGAGAGAGAAAGAGAGAGAGAGAGAGAGAGAGAGAGAGAGCAGATGCCTTT
>NW_007002584.1:0-1270 GCF_000164805.1 Carlito syrichta
TATTACATTTCTATGTATAATTTCCAAGTTTATGTAAAGTATATCAGTTAAAAATTTTAGAATATGTTCCTAGAAAATATTGCAGGCTCTCTTTTTTCAAGATGAATTCTAGAGGTATTAGAGGCAAAAAAAAGACCCCAAAAAACTATGGGAAACACTTAGGGCAATGGTGGGGGAGAGGGTGGGACAGCAGGGTGTTTTGAGACCATCATTAAGATGATGACTTTGACCTGAGGCAGGGCACAGCCTCAAAAGGGTGGCATAGTAGAAAATAAATAATTTGTTGGAGTTTGTGTTTATCCCTTCCATTGCCTTGGGACAGATAATTGTATATGATGATCTCCCCCAAAATAAATGCATACCAACTGATCTCTGGCATTTGCTTTCCTATGCCTCCTCCCACAAAGCCCTAGGGCTAGCAGATCATAATCTAAGAAATGTGGCTTCTCCTTGGGAGGCCAGGAGTAAAACTCTAATGTATGGAATATATTTCACAGACTGAAGAGCTAGCAGCTGGTTTTGTGGTATCTTTTTTCCTTCACAATAGGGCCCGCAGGTCCAAACAATAAAACATTTGAGAAGCATAACTATTTTAAAAAGGGAAAAAGACATACCAGGCTACAAATTTCCATTAGGAGCAGACATATTAGAAAAGATGGACCAAGAATATAAAATTAGTATAATGAAATATTCTCAAAGTTTTTAGAAGGAGATTAGCAATAGATCTATGAACAAGAAGACATGAGAAAATACCAAGTAGAAATGTCAGGGATCACTTTTTGAAGAAGAACAAAATTCATGGACTAAATAACTCAAAACATCAAATTGAAGCATAAATAAATTTATTGTCAATCTAGATTGAAGAAGTCTTCTAGAATAGGAGTTGGCAAACTTTTTCTCCAAAGGGCAGGATAATACACTTTAGGCTTCATAGGCCATATGTTGTCTCTTCCATATGATTACTGGCTGTATGTTTCAAAAGACATTAAAAAATACCATTCTCAGCCTCTAGGCATATGAAATAGGTGTCCAACCTATTTGGCCCTTAGATGGCAAACCCCTTGACTTGAAGAAGAAGAAAAGGAAATTGAGTAGAAAATTTAAAAATATATGTGGAAATATAATATAATAACAATAGCCAAGATACTGTAGAAGAAGAAAAGTGAACTTGCTCAATCAGCTATCAGGAGCTTTAAAACTCTTAAAAGAAAATGTGTTGTATATCTTCTATATCTTGTGCTAGATAAATATTTCTCAAATAAGATAAAAA
>NW_007002585.1:0-1246 GCF_000164805.1 Carlito syrichta
CTTTAGATACATTTGAATACCTCTGGTAATGAGAAACTTACTACCTCCAAAGAAAGTGCATTCCATGGATAGAAAGATCTGGTGATTTGAAAGTTGGACATAGATATTTTTATTTTAAAAAATGAGGAAACACAAATTGTGCATGCTTTTTGAAGGATAATTATCAATATGCATCAAGAGCTTTAAAATTGTTCATACTTTTCAATCAGCTGATTTAGTTAGCTAATTCTGTTCTTGTTCTTGGAAATTCATGCTACCCAAAGAATCCAAAATAGTGAGAAAAAAGTTATATTTTTGGATGTCAAAATTGTAACAGTATTTTTAACAGCTTACATGTTAATGAATATATGCATAATTAAGGATTTCGGTTGTCTAACTCTTGTTTAGACAACATGTGTGTAGACACTGAAGACTTTCTGGAGTATGTTTGTTCACCTTACCTCCCTACTAGAATGCCCCAAATTAAATGAGAAACTCTAGGGATAAACCTGGCATCAGTATTTGTGTAAGATGCCCAGGGAATTCTCATGTGCAACCAAGGGTTGGAGCTATTGTTCTAGAAGGAGTTTTAAAATTATCAAAATGGCTGGTTAAAATGGATCTGGCTCATATTCTCCAGAAACAAAGGTGAGAGATAAAGCACACCAACTGCTTTCAACAGGACTGCTATGGCCAGGAAAGACTGCCAGATACTGCTACTCCCACAGCTAAGAAGCTCAGCACTGGGACCTTCCCATGATGTCACATTCACGCCCAACCATCCAAGTCCCCTCATCAGTCCTTATGAAGATGAGCCTCCTAGCCCTCCTGGGAGGCTCTGATAATTTCAAAGAAAGGAGGCTCAAGTGTGGCAGGCAGGCTGGGTCTCTTTAACTTGCTGTGTGATTCTTCATATATCCCTTCGGGGCCCTGTTTCTTTTGTAAAATGAAGAAGGTAACTCCTGCCTCCCAGGGTTGCTGTGAGGTTAAAAGTGGAGTGTGGATGAAGCCACTTGTGCTTTGTACAGAATAAATGGTCCGTGCCCACTGGAAGCTGGCTGGGTGAGAAGAGAGAGTGCTTGACATTGCACCAGAGTGTGGGAAGCTGAGAGGACCGCCCTGAAGAAGCCAGAATGCCCGGAGCTAATCTGTGTGTGCTTTGTGAGATCAGACCCCTAATCCTCCCGACCTGTGAGAACCCAGTACCTGCTCGTTTCCTCTCCATGGTGTCTGACCACATCAGAGCTTCCCTCTGGTGGTTTCTGTC
>NW_007002586.1:0-1194 GCF_000164805.1 Carlito syrichta
CCATCATTCCCACTATTCACTTCTAAGCAAGAAAACTGGAGGCCCAATAATTAGCCCTCCAGGACCCACTGACACCAGAGTCATTGTAGGCCCTGAGGCCAAAATCTGGCTCATTCATCTCACTGCTGCCACCACTGGGGTCTGAAGATTGCTTTGATTGGTGTCCAAGTTTCCAGCTAAATTTCACCACAAACTTAAGTAATAACTATACCCTAAGTCACTGAGGAAATCACAGAGACCACTGACACACTGTGCTGCTGAGGACATTAAACAAAGATCCCACTACAGAGGACACAAAATCAAAGCCAAAGTATCTTACTCCAACAACATGCACATATCCTCAAGAAAAAATTATCACTTACCAAGGCAATTTCAAAAAATTTGAATAAGCAACTGCTACACCAAATGCACAGAAATCAATGGAAGAACACAGAAAACAAAAAAAATCAAAGAAATATGATGCCATCAAAGGGTCACAAAAATTGTCTAGTTGCATATCCTAATCAAAGATACTTCCTCAATATTCCAGATAAATAATTTTAAATACTGATTTTAATGCAGCATAATGAGATGCATGAAAAATTTGAAAGCCAATACAAATAAATCAGAAAATCAATTTAGGATATAAATGAGAAATTTAGCAAGGAAATAGACACCCCCCAAAAGAAAGAAAAGAAAGAAAGAAAGAAAGAAAGAAAGAAAGAAAGAAAGAAAAATTTCATAATTCTGGAACTAAAAGTATTTATTGAGAAAATATAAAATACGTTCAAAAGTGTCAATAATAGACTAGACTGAACCCAAGAAAGAATTTCAGAATTTTAAGATTGCTCTTTTAAAATAAACCAGTCAAATAAAAATAAGGAAAAAAGAAAAATGAAGAATGAACAAAGCCTCTGAGATGTCTGGGACTACATGAAGTGACTGAACTTACAAATTATTAGTATCCTTAAGAGGGAAGAGACATAAAAAGCTAAGAAAATATATTTAAGAAAGTAGTCAATGAAAATTTTCCAAGTCTATCAAAAGAGTGAATTATCCAGATACAGGAGATCCAGCAATTCCTAGGCAAATATGTTACAGAAAGTAGCACACCATAACGTATTCTATTTAGAATGTCTAAAGTCAAAGTGAAGTAAAGAATTTTAAAATTAGCAAGGGGAATGCATTCAGTTACCTATAAAGGAAATCTCATCA
>NW_007002587.1:0-1671 GCF_000164805.1 Carlito syrichta
AAAAAAAAAAAAAAAGACTTCAAAAATGGTATCTCCAGATTTTTTTATAACCTCTTGAAAGATAATACAATCATTTGGGCAACAGAGTAAGAAAACTCCAGGATCATATAAAAGATATGGTTTATTTCATTATAACATAATTATTAATGCCACCTCTTACTCTTCCATCCTATTATTATATTAGTCTATTTTTTACCATTGTTAGGAATAACTGATGAGTCATGATAAAATAACAACTAGAAAGATACAACAGCAAAATGCATCCTGACATAGAAAAAAATATCATTAAGATCTATAATATAGTTATGCTTCACTTAATAACAGAGACATGCTCTGAGAAATGTGCATTAGGCTATTTCATCATAGAAAAGGTACAATAAAAATACAGTATAAAAGTTTTAAAATGGCACGCCTTCTAGGGCACTTACCATGAATGAAAGTTTGTGGAACTGGAATTTGTTATGGGTGATTTATTAAGTGGTAATTGAATGTGAAGGCCTAGGACATTACTGTACACTATTACAGATTTTATAAACATTGTAAACTTAGGATACACTAAATTTATTTAAATTTTTTCTTTCCTCAATAATAAGTTAACCTAAGCTTACTGTGAGTTTTCTAGCTTATAAACTTTTTACTTTTTAAAAACTTTTTGACTCTTTTGTAATAATACTTAGCTGAAAACTGAAAACATTATACATCTGTACAAAAATATTTTCTTTCTTTATATCCTTATTCTATATACTTTTCTCTATGTTAAATTTTTTTTTAACTTTTCAACTTAAAAAAAAAACTAAGACACAAACGCACAAATTAGCCTAGGCCTACAGGTTTAAGATCATCAGTATCACCATGTTTCACCTCTACATCTTGTCCCACTGGAAGGTCTTTGAGGGTAATAACACGCATGGATAACGCACATGGAGTTTTCATCTCCTATGATAACAATGCCTTCTCCTGGAATACCTCCTGAACAACCTGCCTGAGGTTGTTTTACAATTTTTTTAATAAGTGGAAGGAGTATATTCTAAAATAGCAATAAAAAGTAAAGTATACTAGATTTTTTCCCCTTGTTCTATGAAGAACAGAATAAAAGCCATAAATATCAATCCTTATAAATACTTTGAAATGTTCAAATAGGAAACTCAAAAGCCAAACTTGGGTCAAATGGACACTGAGAATATATAGAATTAATGCCTTTCCTCAAAACAGAAGAAAAACACAAAACATGCCTGTGGCCTGAATAAACTCCCTCAACCCTTTCCATGAGACCATAGAAGAACCCTATTTGCTCCTCTTCCCCCCAAAAAGCTAAACATTATGTTTGTGAGCTATAAAATATTAACCTGAAGTATGACTCTATATTTAGAGAGCTTCCAAAAAAAATGTTAAAACATTCTCCAAGACTAGGCTAACTAGTTAATTTTTGTTAGTTTGCTTTTTGCGAAGTAATTTTGTTTTTACTTTGAGTTTAAAACTTAAAAGCTATTTAGGCCAGGTCAGAGAGGCTTGTGAGGAGCAGGGTGAATAACATATTCTCTTGCCGGGTCGGTAAATACTCAAGAGTAACTTTCTGCTCTACTGGGTTAGTGTGTCCACGCGGAGCGAGGCTCCCACATTTTATTCTTTTGTTCAGGGATCCATTGCAGTGCCCGAGTGGCTAACTGACAG
>NW_007002588.1:0-1317 GCF_000164805.1 Carlito syrichta
TCTATCTTCTCTCTCCTCCTCACTCTTTATACTGTTAATAAAAACAACAAGATTTAATTATTTGGTAAAATTTTAAAGAAGACTTTTCTTATAATTTTCTTAGTGGTCTTATGGTAGAATAATTTTTTTGTGGACCCCGAGACAGTTACATTTATGTTGAACATCATAAAATGGACATCAAAGTTCAACAGTCCAATTTTCAGCAGCACAGCCATAATGCTCTAGAAGTAGACTAATACTATGATGATAGGGGTTTTAAGCTATCAGGTAGGTAACAGCTTATAGGATTCTAGGAAGCTCTTATTTCTTCCAAATCTCATTCTTCTTGATGACTTAAGCTTACATTCCACCTCTGGGATTTCATTTCTTTAACCAAAGAGTGTCTTTATCCCTCGTTCAAAATGCAGATACCTTTGAGACGCATAGCACACTAAGCCGTCAGTTATTAGTTTTTGGTATAAAAGGTTTATTAGATCCTTTCCTGAGAGAGTATTTTGATGAGGTTGGCAAGAGGAGACTCTTGATGCCTGAATCAGAAAGGAAATGATTGGGCAGCCTATGGGGAGGAGGGGAGTTGGAGAGAAGGAAAAAAGAAGGAAAAAAGAAGGAAAAAGCATGGTCTCAGAGGAGAAGGGAGTCTTTCTTCACTCCCTTGACATGTGACCTTCAGTCAGCTATGTTAAAATGTGCGTGAACTCTTCCTTGGCTCATAGAATAGGAAATGTAGATGATGAATATAGTCAGAATATAACATGTATATAAGTATATAAGAGTTTTGCATGTAAAAATATATCATAGATTTTAGTAGTGGATTTCTTTTAACCACCTTAGAGGAGAAGTCTTGTTTTTAATTTTAAAATAATAAGGAAAGTATTTTATCTTAATATAATGCAAATGATATTATTGTTGAGCCTGGCTGTTTTGTTCTAGGGCCAACATATAAATATGTGCATTATAGTTAAAAACTTCATATAAAGAATTTTAAAGTGTTGTTGAGAATTTCTCTCTGTGGAGAGTATTAATGAAAACTTAAAAGTTTTTTTTTTTTTACAATGAGTAAATGTTTAGGAAGTTAAGGATAGGATGGGGATAAAGAGGGTAGTAAAATAAACTTTCCCTGAGCAGGGTCAGTATATAAGATATTATAAGAATGGCAGTAGCTATGAACTTATATAAGGGGGCACCCCCCAAAAAAGCAGAATTATTTTTTGGAGGGTGAGCCCCTTGTAGCACATGCTCCCCCCGCTAGGTAAGTGTTCTAGCCACCCACTGGCATCAGTGTGCCAGCTAGTGTTGTTGTGAGAGGCTATGTTCAGC
>NW_007002589.1:0-1070 GCF_000164805.1 Carlito syrichta
AAAAAAAAGTTTTGAGACGTACATTTTTATGTCATTTATTACCTTTGTAGTCCTGAGCTTTGCATATTTCAAAGCATTATTCTGAGAAGAGCTATGAAGGTTCACCTACACTGCCAGTGGGTTGTTGACACCAAGGAGCCCAGGGGCCATACTGTAGACCAGTCTGAGTTCAAGAAAATCCTGTGGGCCCTAGGCAGGTCTCCACTCCCAAAGAAAAGGTTTATTTTAAGAAGAAAGGTATGAGTGCAGAGTGAGGGCCATGCTGGATGTTTGCTGATGGACAAACAGGACTGTGTCCACTGCTTTCCTTGACGTCCCCCTTTCATTCACTCACCCCTGGCTCGGACTTTCTGAGTTTTCCAAAGGTGACATCATGTCTATCTTGCAGGTGTTCGCAAAGAATGAAATGATTAAGAGCGTGGAATTTACCATCTGACAGATGTGGCTTGGAATCAACTGTGTGGCAAGGGCCAATCAGTTAATTAGCCAGTGTCCCTGTGTCCCTTCTCTAAGGTCAATGTCATCACCCACCTCATGGTGGGACAGTGAAGGTCTGAAAACTGATGTGGTGTCTGAATACTGCTTTCATCTCTATACCTTTCCACTTTTACCGCTTCAGTGGTTCAAGTCAAGAGGATGTTAGGGTTGGTGTGTGTAGTAGACATCACACTGATGCTTTCCTAGCACACATGCTCCTATCTCCCACCAACAGTATCCCTAGTTCCACTACCAAACTCAGTAATACACTGTAGGTGAGGTTGATCACTTTGGGATCAAATTGGCTTAAGCCAGTGATTAGCTCAAAAATGGGCATGTGACCTCATCTGAACCAATTAAAGTAATTCCACAACTTTTTTGGAGATCTTAGAAGGAAGATTTTTCTCTCCTCTGAACAGGGTGGTATGGGCAGGGCAGCTACAACCATTTTACTAGTGTGAGGCAGAGCCTCATACAAGCCATGGAGAACATAGTCAAGAGCTAAAGAAAACCAGTCTCTTGTTGACAACTTCGGAGCTTCTGGATCAAGCCCCACCCAGAGCTACCTACACAAGTCAATTTGAGTTGGTTCT
>NW_007002590.1:0-1045 GCF_000164805.1 Carlito syrichta
AAAACTAAATAGAAACACAGTAAAAATGCTCATCAACACCTTTCAATTTTTGCTTAAAATATACTTGAAGATCACTCCATATAAACCCATGGATGCCTCCGTCCTTTCTACCTGCACAGTATTCAACTGCGTGAATGTGCCATAATTAATTTAGCTTCCCTACCAATAGGCTCTTGCCTTGTTTTTGGTCTTTAGCTGTTAAAATTGTTGTTGTCCCAAATAGGTTACAACTATGTCATGGTGCACACATGTCAGTATATGTGACATCAGTTCGCAAAAGAGAAGACTCTGGGTCAAAAGTTATGAAAGTACAGATTTTTTTTTTAATGAAGGTCTTTCTGTGGATGGTTGATCCCAGGAGTTGCGAGTCACTCCACAGGGGCTTGGTGGGCTTCTATGAAGAACAGCTGGCTCTAAAGACAAGGACTGGCATGACATGGCCCTGTACAGTAAAGCTGCATGTGGTGTTTGGTGTTTTCAAGCCTATTGGTCTATATATAACCCTTAGTATGACATTCAAGATCTTTTATGATCTGACACATTATATAATAATGTGATTTAGACCTAATCTACAAGCCAAGTCTCTGCTCAAAAATTTGAAAGCGGACAAAAAGAGGTGCCAAGATGGACTCAGATTATGGTTAACTTTCCCCAAAAGCACATCTCATGTGCTGACCCCATGTTATAAAGTCTTCCTAATCTGGTTCCAAGTCAATACAGCCTCCCCTGTATATCCCATAACAGTCATTAGCCACATCCCAAGAGATAGAAAAGAGACTATAGCAATTTAAATCAAAACCACATCGGGATACCACCTAACACCAGTAAGAATGACCATCATTAATAAAACAAACAACAGATGATGGTGAGAATGCGGAGAAAAAGGAAAGCTTCTGCATTGCTGGTGGGAATGCAAACTGGTGCAACCTCTTTGGAAGACAGCATGGTGGTACCGAAAGAACTAGAAATTGACCTTTCTTATGACCCAGCAATTTCCCTATTGGGAATATACTCAGAGGAACTCAAATCATTCTACAAAAAAGAT
>NW_007002591.1:0-1039 GCF_000164805.1 Carlito syrichta
CCGCCACTCAAAATTCCGTTACACTGACTACAGCAATGCCATCGAGCATGCCATTCTTCATGCAGTACAGGAACCCATGGGAGAAATTACTCATTTTGCCCCTAAACAGTGTGCTGGGATTTCCTTTGCACATGGGGAATGGGGAGGGTGTGCGGGCTGCAGAGACAGAAGAAAGCAAGTCCCATGGCCCTAGGTACCCTGGTGCAACCAGGCACACAGAGGCCTGAAAAGAAAGTATAAAACCTCCCCAATTCCTTTTCTCTCTCTGACATGGGTAATTGACATGGCGCTGTCGGTCTCTAAATCTTGACAGTGCCAGTCATGCAATTGTAAAACCTCCCAACTAAGATCTTGACTCCAAGGTGTAGAATAATAGAATGCTCTGTTTTGGCCAGGTTTAATTACAATGCCAGGATTCAGGTCTACCCAGGTTGCAAAGTCACATGTCTGCACAGAGAAGACTTAAGTTGTGTGTGAGCAGAAGAAATGAGATGGCGGGATGTGAGTTCAAGGTGGCACATCAGGTAACAGGTGGTTCATTTTACAGAAAGAGTCTACCGTGTGGAAAGAGAACAAGGAAGTGCCAGGGACAATGCACGTATGGAAAACCCCGAGCTGTGTAGTAGCTCACACAGCCCACTGGAGAGGATAAAGGGACAGCACTTTTGGCAGAAAGGCCTCACTTTGGAGTCTTAGCTCTGACAAATGCCATGCTCTCAAAATGGGACAGTGGCACTGATTGTCTTTATACCATTCCTGGCAAAAAGCTGAAGGAACACACGGTACCTTTTCATGGTGGAGTCTCCAGCCTGGTCTGTAGTTTGACTACCACCTTGGGGAAGACCCTGGTCAGATGCACGGGCTTCCTGACCCACAGAAGCTAGGTGAGAAAGAAATGTGGGTTTTGCCGCTTCCCTATCCTCTTTTCTGGCACCCCGACTGGTTTCTCCCTGGAGCTCTTCCTTAACCAACCACGTGTACTCAAATCTCAAGGGAACCTGACCTAAGACATGTCATGTGAAAATCCAGCCTCCTTGAA
>NW_007002592.1:0-1152 GCF_000164805.1 Carlito syrichta
TTGTATGTGCTAACTTAATTAGTAAATGATTTTATTTATAGCTTAATGCCTATTTGTACTGGAGTTTTCAAAGCAAAATATCCCACTCAATATTCTTGATATTTACTCAAGACAAATGAAGACTTAAATTCACACATGTGTGTGTGGGTGCACACCCCCCCACACACACATTCACGCCATGTTTTACTGAACACTGTGGGGGAAAAAAATTCTGGTAAATGAATAAAGAAACCCTTTATATCCATTCAACAACATGCTACTTGGCAACTAAAAGGAACAAACTGCCAGAACAACAACAATATGAATGAATCATAAGTGCATAATTTTAGGCAAAAGAAAAAGAAAAGAAAAGAAAAGAAAGAAAACAGACTCAAAAGGCTCAAGACTCTGTGGCTCAATTTATATGACCTCCTGGAAAAGGCAATACTATAGAAACAGAATGTAGATCACTGGTTACTAAGACCTGGAAAGGGTGAGAGACTTACCACAGATCAATATGAGGACATTTTGGGGAATGATGTACTGTTCTAGATCATGATTGTTGTGGTGTTTACATGAATGCATGTATTTGTCAAAGTCAACAGAACTCTACTTAAAAAAGAGTGAGTGCTACTACATGCAAAGTATACCTAAATCTTTAGAAAGTAAATCAAAGAACATATAATTCGCTATAATTCGAAGAACACTAGGTGATTTTATAGCCGCCTAACTATTCTGCTCTTCTAGCTTTGCCCCTACCTCTCTAATTTGCTCTGAACACAACAGACAGAGTGACACTAGGACAACCTTTTACTCTTGCAAGTTTTTGCTACCTCTATTCTCATAATAGCCTAAAAGATTCTACCTGACCTGCCATCCCACTGCTTCGCTGACCTCATCACTACCACTCTTTTCCTCTTGCACTTTGTACCAGCTAGAGGAGCCACCTTGCTGGTCTTCCAAGACATCAAGCAGCACTCACCTTGCAGTTGCTATTCCTTGCTGGAATGCTCATGTCCCAACTATCCACATAGCTTGTTCCTTCACATCCTTCTGCTCTTTTGCAAATATAATCTAATCAGATATTTTCCTTGGCCATTCTATACAGATAAAACCATTCTCCTCATATTCTGTTTTACTTTTGTCTACAGAAACATGAATTTTTTTAAAAAA
>NW_007002593.1:0-1663 GCF_000164805.1 Carlito syrichta
AAGCAACAAGTATTTATTGTATTCCTTGTTTTATTCCCAAGAACACTATTCCATCTGGTGGGAAGGCACCAATGTTCCTTTCTCCATTTACTTTATAAGTTCTGTGCAGAGAACCATGTTAACTCTCACCATATTTCCAGTTAATTATGGTAATCTTTTATTGGCCCTATCTGGTCTGATTCTTACTTCAGCTACAACCCTAGGCCATAAGGATAATCATTTTGAAATGTCTTGTGTGTATTTTTTTCAGATTTTTGTTTTATGTACATATAAATCTATACACACACACACACACACACACACACACACACACACACACACGCACACAGGATATTGTGCACACCGGTCTGGCTTTTCCTCTTCCCAACTTGTCTCTGAGAGAACAGAATACTAATCTGATTAGGTAAAATTCTGTAACACCAAAAAGGTCAAAGTCAAATGTGATGCACACAGGTGTGACTTTCTGGATACCTTCTATGTACTTCTTCCATTTGTATGGTAAGGTGGCCCTAAAGTCTGGCCCCCTAAAGTCTGTTAAGGGTCTTGCTCCCTCTCTCTTCTCTTTTTCTAATTTGTTTGCTCCAATGTGTTTGTTGTTTGGATCACAAGTGGTAAGACTTAGGCTTCTAGGGAGGGAGAAACCCCACCTAACCTTGAATTCAAACTTCATAATGCATTCCAGTGTACCAGAAAGTGCTTTTATTTATTATTTATTTTATTTATTTATTTATTATTTATCTTATTATTTATTTTATTTATTTATTTATTATTTATTATTATTTATTATTTATTTATTTTATTTATTAGAAGATTGATCATAAGCAGATGATAATAAAGTGGTACCTTATGTTAGAAATGTTTGTGTTCCTGAAGGTTCTCTCTCCTTCATGAACTTCAAAGAGAACTTGAATGGCAGGGCTGAGAGGAGCTTAGCATTACTGAGTTCTGTGATTGTCATCTCATTACCATTGTAAAGTTCCCCTGACATTCTTTTTTGTTTTATTTATGTCATGCTACATGTGGACATTTCCCCTCAGCAATACATAGAGAACTACCTCAGCTTTTAAAACTACAACTCTAGTGAACACTGTGGTATGTTATCCAGAGCCCCCCTTCAAGGAAAAGATGGACTTCCCCAGAACTGAGAGTGTCATCTGTAGACAGATCCCAGCTGCCAGCTCTGCAGGGTATGCTCAAATTGCAGAGCACTGCCTCGACCAAGGTCACACTCTTCCTGGGGTAAAACTGATTTTGGACTTCTTCCTGGGGTAGCCAGCCTCCAGTACCTGATCACATCAGGATCTAATGACCAGGTCATTTGGCCTGATGCAGGACAATTCTGGCAGATTTTAGATTCCCCTTGAAGGTTAGTTAAACTGTTGATGAAGAGTGGTACATGACACAGCTTTCAGCAACAAGTTATCAGCCAGGTCTAATGGCAGGTTCTGAGAATTTTTCATTTTCTTGATAGAAATATCACCCTTTTCTATTTGGTTTCTGTTCTAGAAAGAATAATGACAGCCCCTCCCTACCCAATCCACATCTCAGTCCCTGAGATCTGTGAATATGTTATCGTGCATGACACAGGAAAATTTGCAGAAGTGACTAAGTTAAGATTCTTGGAATGGGGAGATGATGCTGGCAGGCTCTACATAATCACAAT
>NW_007002594.1:0-989 GCF_000164805.1 Carlito syrichta
ACACCAACATGTGCAATACACAGAGACTCCTTGCTTTGTGAGTGGATGGATGAGGGGGCAGTTTCCATCCACAGGGCTGGGAATCTGGAGTCTGATAGAATCCAATGCTATGAACTATGAGTGTGACCTTGGGAAGGTTACTTAATCTTTCTGCATCCATTTCCTCATCTACAAGATGGGAACGTCCATGAAATTCTACTTATGGACTTCTTTTTCATGGGAAGTGAATGAATTCATGTCATATGCTCAAACGAAGGTTGGCTTATAGTAAGCTTGCTCAAAATGTTTGCTGTTATTATTCGTCGAAAACAAGGTCAATAACAAAAAGAGTGGATCTCATTTTATAAATTATGAGAATAATGAGGTTCTTGTCAGAAAGAAAAAGAAAAATAAACCTGGAGAATTCAGTTTTTTGATTGTTTGCTTGTTTTTAGGTAGTACAATCAAAAGAAAAATTAGAGTAAATTAGAAACCACAAATGTAAATACTGTAATTATTCCACATAATAGTTGAAAGGTTTGAAATAAGTGATTAAGGCAATTTAGCTTAATAGAACATACAGCCCTCCCCCTTCCCCACTAAAATCACTAAGCATGTTATCTTTCTGCTCACCTTCTGTAATGGTCTCTAGAATCATAAACTGTATCTCTGGTTAGCAACTCTAGCCTTATTTCCAGCACTGGGTAGAAATACTGCTTTCAGAAGTGATTATTTAGTCAGGGAGTAGCTGAAATACAACAAAAGTGATAGGAATACTTAAGGGCAGAGTCTTGGTCTTGCTCATCTCCTGGACCCATTACAGATGCTTGCTACACAATACTACTATGTGAATCACCTACATTCAGCAGATGGTGAATGCATGATCATCAAAATATTAAGTGAGCATGAACACTGGGGGGCAGTATTTTTGGCAGAATACACACACACACACACACACACACACACACACACACACAGATAACTAATTCATACTGAGCACATACTATGTA
>NW_007002595.1:0-1490 GCF_000164805.1 Carlito syrichta
TAAAATTATGAATATGGCAGAGATTTTCAATGCTCATTAGTTTGTGTTTATCCTTCATGGTAGAGAGACGTCATAAGAAAGTGGCTGCCCATCCAGGTGCTATATTCCAAAGTGTATTCCTAATAAACTTTGTGTTAAGCCATAGAAATGTGGATGTCTGCTTGCTACAGCAGCTAGAATAACTATAACTAATACAATGAGTATATAATTTAATTGATTGATTAATTAATCGATGTTGGGATAACAACAATTTGAGAGTCTAATGATTGCATTGTAATTAAATAAACGAATAAAAACAGAATCAGATGTATTATGAAGTTAATGAAGTTGAGATAAGCTTCAGTGAAGGCACTAGCAGAATTCCCCCTCAAGGTCCTGGAAAATGCCCTGACAACATGTTCAAGTTTTGTAAATATTTTACAAGTAACTTTTTGCATTATTTTTCTAAGGAGAAATCCCCCAAATTGTTAAAGCCCCAGGGTCTACAAAAACTGACTTTGTTCCTGGGTCAAGATAAAAGAGCACGGTGGTGTATAATGCATAAAATATGAAATTTGTATTTGCAATGCACAGAAAGTCGATCCCTTCCATTACAGTTGACTTTTTTATTAATAAAAATGTCACACAAGCTAAAGTAGCTTACAATTTATTGTCACATTTTCTCTCATTACTTTTTCTATGATGCCTTATGCAGAAAGAATTGCCTCATTAATAACTTTGACCAATTGCTTTTGCAAGATGTTGATTATTTTTCCCTTTTGCATTTGACAAAGATTAGAAACAGAAAAAAAAGTCTGTCTTGCAATGGTGTTAGGTTAGTTTTAATAATTAGTCAATTTCAGAATTTTTAAACATTTCCAGTAAATTTATCTTTGAACACCAGATATACCTGGCATGATGCATGATCCTCAGATTAAACACACACACACACACACACACACACAGAGTTTATGAAATGCTCAGGAAAATAAAAGAAAAAATAATCAAACCACTTGTTTGATTAAATTCAGCTTTCACACATTTAATATTTTGGTGAAGGATATTCTAACCATAGGGGAGAGATGGCTTAGAAATGAAATAACTCATACCTTTGGAAATGAGTTTGAGTTTTGAAGGAAATATACAATGAACAACTTTGCTTGATTGTTTGGCTCTAAACATTTTTGTCTGCTATAAAACTCCCTTATCAAATCTCCTAGATTTGTTATTATTTAATTTTATTTGCCTTTCCTTTATCTTAACCTAACTTTTTATGCACAATCTCTGAGAAGAAAGAAAAAATATTTTGTCTTATTTATATATATAAATTTAGTTATGGTACCATTTCATTGCATAATATTTTCTAATATCAGAATAAAAGGAAAAATTTAATTACTTTCCAGGAACAAAATTAATCTTGGAATAGTTAAAAGGAACATTCTCACTATAGTTAATGATTCATAACAACATAAATCAAGGAGGTAAAGACAGGAGCAATGCTAGGTGTTTAT
>NW_007002596.1:0-958 GCF_000164805.1 Carlito syrichta
TATATCTCTGCCTTTGTAAATCAATATATTGCAACAAAAATGTGCCTAGAGAGCTGCCACATTTTCTGCCTACTCAACACTGCTTCAACATCCTTGAAATGTCTGAGAAATCTCCTTCCTTATTGACCCCACTTTCCTAGGTCAGAAGCCAGAAAACTTGTTTCCCCAACCTATGAAGCAGCATCACGTGACCAGCCTGCACCAATTAGACACCTGGTTTAGGATAAGCTTTAGAAGTAACTTGTAGAGCAAACATGGAGAATCCATCCTATCCTGGGGTGACCATAGAGGGGAAGTATCTATCTTTGTGAAGACAGCAGGGTAGAGTCACCTGTGTAAACAATGTAGTGATATTTTCCTTAAGACAAGCCGCAAGGCATGTCAACAAATTCTGCTTCTGCTCAAAGTAGCCAGAGTGGATTTTGTTGTTTCTAAGAACCTTCATCAATGTGAGGAATAAGGATAAAGTCAGCCTCTAAAGTACAGAACATTAGATGCCCCTTATACTTTGTTCCTTCTAAGTAGAGACAAAACCTTCCCATGGCCACACAACTGGTGAGTAAATACACATATTTCTGGCTCCATAGCCTAAAATTTTATAGTTGACACAAATTTTCCCAATAAAGGATATAAAACAACGGATATGACACCTTCCCCAAAAGATGATTTAAAACAATGTTCTAATGATGACCCTTCAAAAATATTTACTAAAGAAGGAAACCCCAGCTTGCTTTGCCCAAGCCCCTTCTCAGACTTCTCAGTTTGCCTGTGACTTCTAAACTTGAATGTAAAATGAAATGGAATCCAGGTAAAAATTAAAGAAGAATATCATATAGCTGAAACCATACAGCAATGTAGGCTCTTCAGACTGGCTTTTTTCACTTAGTAATAAGCATTCATGTTTCCTCTGTGTCTTTTGCTAGTTTAACAGTTCATCTCTTTTTAGCACCAAGTAATA
>NW_007002597.1:0-955 GCF_000164805.1 Carlito syrichta
AACAGAACCTACAGATTATCTTGAAGGAGAGGGTCAAGGATAATTTCAAAGTGTTAGACATTCACTGTGAGATTAATGATGGTATCAATGACAATAAAGTCTAAGTGGGAAGATAAACTTGCACTTTACTTTAGATGGTTACTTTAGTTTTACTTGGCTTATTGTAGTTTTAGAAGATATTATTGTTCTTATCCACTAGGCCAACCAAGAAACAGTTGAGAATGTGAAATTCAATGCCATAAAAAGGTCAAGACTGAAGAGAGAGCCCGTTTGCAATAAAGTGCTATTAAAATGGAAACGTTATTTCAGAGGTCTCCAAACATGTTCATTCCCTAATCACTGCAATTTATTCAGGGGAACCAGCCTTCCGTGCTAGACATTTCTTCGGCTATCCTCATCTCAACCTTTCATTACGACTACAGAATAAAAGCAAAGTGAGGTCAAATATCAGATCCCTGCAGAGAGATAACCTGGGCCCTTTGTCTGATGGAATCTCAGCACCTGACAGCTCACTGCTCTTCAGGGAAATCCAGGGCGGCTGCTTTTCTTGACATTCAAAATTTAGCACTTCGGATGGAGCCAACTTCCTCACGGCTACTCCTCTCCTCTTCTCCAGTGACTCAGCAAACTGAGTACTTTGCTGGTAGACCTGACTAATTCCTGGAGTCTTAAGACCCATGAGGGCAGGAGCTATGTATAATATTTCTCTGTGCTTTCACAAAGTGCTTGTCATGGAACTGAAAGCATATCATATCACTGGGTCGAAATATAAACTTGAAAGTCAGATCACCTTGAGATCAAAATCTTGCTTTGCATATATGGTTAAGCAACAAGAAAAGTTACACAATCCGCAATCCTTTGGAGCTACAGATTCCTTCTCTGAAATATATATATATATATTTGAGTTGGAGTCTTATTCTGTTGCCCAGACTGGAGTGCGGTGGCCGCTCCCGGC
>NW_007002598.1:0-1159 GCF_000164805.1 Carlito syrichta
TTAGTTGTTTTTAACAAACTCATCCTAGAAAATGTAGAATATATTGATACACTAAAAAAAGAAAAATGTATTAGTCCACCATGCAGAGACAACCATGTTGTGTTGTACTTTTTAATGTATAAACTTTTAATCAACGCATAGGTTTTTAAATAGGTCATACTATATAGAGTATACTGTAACATTATGTTTAATATTTAATAGTACATGTCTACAATGTCATTTTAGTGACTGCCTGACATGCCATCAAATAGCGTACAACTTATTGAATTAATCAGGTTAGTAAACATGCTTGTATATACAACTTTGCACACTCTGTCATAGGGATGGAATTGCTGAGTTAACACAAACACACATTTCAGGGCATTTGAGGTACACAAATACAAGTTTGTTTTGAGGCCATCTTTACTAAACACAATATAAATTGCTTTTCACTGACCACAAAGATGAGTTATATTCAACCAGTGCTGACCAAAGGAGGCTGAATTCATAAAACAGATTCCTGTGACATTTGGAAGGTCTCAAACGAAAGGTACAACTTTACTGATATTTCTGCTCACTCTTTTTTAATCTGTCTGCTTTTTAAATGGTTTGGAAAAGTGTAAGTATTCTCTCTCGACTTTGAAGACGGTATGAAAAGTCCCATGCAGTATAACAGCTAGGTAATTTGCAGGGCTTGTTGCAAAGTGAAAATGGGAACAATAAAATTGTATAAAATTACTGAGACTGTCAAGACAGCAACAGCAGAGCACTGACCCAATCGTGGGACTCTTCTGAACTCTGGGCCTTGTGCAGCTACACAGGTCCCAGGTACAAAAAAGCGCTGATCTCATACGTGCTCACAAGTGGTCTGCCATGATTACTTGGTCACACAGTCAGTTATCAGGCCTACTGTTTTATTTCTCAGAAATTCCTTTGCTTGCTAAAGAGCAGGCAGCATCCTTTGTGCAACTGCTGATATAACCATTTGTTACTTCCTATAAACAATATCCCACCACACCTGCCTTACACTTCACATGGCAGGGAATCACCCTCAATCTATAAACAAATAATGTCATCATCTGTCAGGGAACAGTTTAAATTTGCAACAAGCACACTTAACCCAGTAAATATGAAGCTCCCATAAAAATCACATTGAAATACAACTCATTCACTGATGCTA
>NW_007002599.1:0-1210 GCF_000164805.1 Carlito syrichta
GTATTTTTATCAATGATTTTATTTTGTTCTTTAGCAGTGATGCTAGAGGGAATAACTGTTTGTTTACTCATTTTATATAAAATGTAAAAATTGATAGAGAAATGTTCTATTATCTGCATAAATTATTTAGAGAAGATTTTATAGATAACTATGTAAAACTTCTGAAACAGGGTTGCATAAAACCCTAGAGTACATGCCAACTGTATGTGAATAAGTTGTTATAGTACATTTCATTTGAATACCAGTCCTGTTCAAAGATTTACAGAGGAAATATTAGCTAATTTTCTTCATAAATGGCTCTTGATAGATCTTTTAAGGTAAATAAAAATCTAGTGTTATTTAAAGAAAAATGCAAAAATCAATGTGAATTTGTTAGTGTAAATATAAAAGTTCAAAGAACAGGTCACTCCCAACCAAGACCAAGGCCTAGGAGTGTTTATCTGCCTCTGTCTTTAAGGTACATAGAGAATACATTTAAGGAGCCCAGCTGTATGCTAACTGAATAGTGGTGTGCTAAGGTGGAAATAATGTTGTGGTTATCTCTGTCCTCACAAAAATTCCTTAGAAAAAAAGAGAGACAATGACTTCTAGCATTAAGAAAGAAAAAGTAAATTAAATTCGCTCATTCAATCCTTTATTCATTCACCAACTGTGTAGGTATTGAAAGCCTACTATGTGTCCTGGGGATTCATCAATGCAGAAAGCAATCACAGTCCCTCTATTCATGAAGTTTACGTTGTAAATGGATTATACTGTGGCATAAATGGAGTCAGTCACAGAGGACTTTTAGGCAAGTAAATGCCACTTTAGAGTATAATTATCTAACCTGAGGAGAATGAAGAACATGAACACTAAGATGACTGTTCTTGTCCTTTCTCTTCAAGACTTCTCTTTGCTTGGATACAGCACACTACCTCAGTTATAACAAGAGCCTGGACATCTCTGAGCAAAGCAACCAGTAGGTTATGAACCCAAAGCTGCTAGCAGCTACAATAATCTGTGTTTTTCTTGCAGCTACTATGAATCCTGTAGTTTTTGAGCAGTGGTATACTAGAAAATTGTTCACAACTAGCTCTCAGTAACTTTATAAATTTACAGATATGGATAGATAGATACATAGATAAGTTTATCATAAATTTTATTAACATTTAAAAATGGATAAGGCATAACTTACTAATATAATATACAATACTCATTGTCAATGTCATAG
>NW_007002600.1:0-986 GCF_000164805.1 Carlito syrichta
ACTTTTTATCTCTGACTTATGTTTCCGATTGCCCTGAAGCTACAGTTAAACTGGGAAGCAGAGTATTTATCCCCATTCATATGGAAGTGATCTTTGAACTGCCCTAAGCCATGTTTCTGAACCATATATGGATTGTTCCCTCGAGGTCTTAAATGAACCCAAGGATCCAGTTGTTACATGCCAGCTAAAAAGAAAAGAAAAAAGTGCATGTTTTTATATGTCTACTATACCTTAAAATAGTGTTTCAAACACACACACACACACGAAATATGGAGATATGGTTATTCATTTTTCCTTGAGATGGTGATACATTCAAAGCTTCCACACCTCTGTTTTAATCCAGAGTGTGCAAAAGAATACGTGTGGGCAACTTTTTAAAGACATTCTTGAATATTACAATGTCTTGTATTAATACTGTATTCTATCTACAAGATAAAATAGGGCACACTGAGACCCTTCAAACAATTGACAATTCCTTTGTATTGTGAGCAAAAAGTATTTGCTATGGTGAGTTTTATGGTTCAACTTGGCTATGATATGGCACTTGGCTATTCAATCAGAAAGTAATATAGTTGTAGTTGAAGTATTTTGTAGATGTAGTTAATATCTACAATCAGCTGAGTCTAAGTAAAAAAAGTTCAACTCAGTAATAAGGGTGGATCTCATGCAATCAATTGAAGATCTTAAGAGCAAAAACTAAAATTTCCATGAGGAAAAAATTCTGTGTCAAGATTGAAGTATCAGCTCCTGTGTGAAAGTTTTAAGCTTGCTGACTTGTCCTATAATTTTTGGACTTGCCAGGCCCCCAGCACAAGCCAATTCTTTGAAATAAATCTCTTTATTTTACAGATATAGATAAGATATTATAGGTATAGATGTTTCTTTGGAGAATCCTAATAGGTATACTGGTTCTGTTTTTTGGAGAATCCTAATACAATATTGTTTACCCAGCACTCAGTGAAAGCACTTGCTCATTGCTGGCAAAG
>NW_007002601.1:0-903 GCF_000164805.1 Carlito syrichta
GAATTACATGACATGCTTAGACAAAGGACACATGCAATAAAATCATGGAAAGGAAATAAAGTACCGATAGCTCCAAATTTTTCAGCCTGGGAGTCAGTTATTTGGGTATACAGAATAGAGAAAAAGGAAGCATGTTTAATTCACTGTAACTATACGTCAAGCTATGCCATTTGACGATTAAATGTCAGGTTTGCTGAAATTAGCAACACAGTCTCAATTATTTTGCAATGTCTGAATCAGCATGGCTGTTTTATCCCACTATAAAAATGAAGTCAGAAAAACAGTGCCAATTCGCCAATTAGATTTGAACAGGGAAGAAAAGACCGTGGCATCAAAATAAAGAATGGAATGCTGTGCCTGCCTATTGTGGCCTACTTTCCACTTTATACAAAAGAAAAGCAATTTGAAACCACACCCTTTTAATTTTTGGTATTTTGTGTCATTTTAACTTCTTCTGGTCCTTATGTTTTACTTCTTCTACATGAAAAACACAAGCAAAATCTTACTCCAATTTTCTGCATCTAAAATCTAATGGAGAATGAAAAGTCTAGACTGAAATTCTCTGGCTGGTTTTTCATCAGTTGTTACTCTCATCCATTTAGTATAATATTCCAGGGATATAAATATGAAAAGTTTTTTCTCCTACTCATGTTTAAGTTTTTTTGACTTCCACACATGGCAACCTGCACAGAGATGAAATAATTCAATCCCCTTTCTTTTGACAGTGAATGCTCTTCGTGTTACATTTTAGTATAATTATGCTACAAGGCTGCCCTCTAAACTCTGGCTAAACTGTGACACCTTCATCAGACGTATGAGGCAGGAGAGAAAGGGAATTCTTCAAAACGTATTATGTCTTTACTAGATGTTAAAGAAGGAGGCTGGGCTCGGTGGCTCAGCCTC
>NW_007002602.1:0-891 GCF_000164805.1 Carlito syrichta
TAAGATATGGCATATGTTTTTTCAGTATAAGGCAAAAAGTGATGTGGAAGTGATCAAATAATATGTAACAGCTGATTATTTCAGGTTTAGGGAAATTGTTTTAGGATGTCTCCTTCCCCAAAGCTTTACTTTCTTGAAAAAAAATGAAGAGAAGTTGAGTAAAATTGTGAATAGAGGTTATTAAAGCTTAAAACTTGCATTTTTTCCCCCTCCCAGTTTTTGGGGGAAAAATATTGAAAATTTGAAAATGTCTTGGTGATACAGGAAAAGAAAAACAACAGCAAATATCTAAGAAGCTTAGTTATCTAAGGATTTTAGTTACAGCTGGACCTGGGTTTGAGGCTACCTCTTCTTCACATTCTAACCTTGAGTGAGTTGAACTGCCTTCATTAGACTTACTCGGTTAGAGAAAACACCATCACAGAATCCTGGTTTCTCATAGTGGGGAGGTCAGGGAAGCATATTTATAGAGTTTAGGGTGATTTTAAGGCAAGTCTTAAAATCTGGAAATTGGGCTGAGTTTATGGCACACTCATGTTTGATTGGTAGGCAAAAGGTGAAATTTTGAAGCAAATATTTATTGTTAGTCTTGACAAGTAAGCTGTTTAGTTTCTCATTTCTCTCTTCAGTTTCCTCCTCTCTAAGTATCATATTAATAATGGTACCTATTTCATGAAATTAGAATTACATGAAATAATTGCACTTGCAGTGGATAGCACAGTGCCCAGATCATAGCAAGCATGTAAAAATAACAAGCTATTATTGCAATTGTTAGTGTCTTTTTGTTCTATGATACTTATTATTGATGTTTTAAGGAAAATTTTCTTATATAGAAATGAAGTAAGAAATGTACTATTATAAGTTCTGTAAGTTTGGGAACTGATGAAATAA
>NW_007002603.1:0-1136 GCF_000164805.1 Carlito syrichta
AAGTGAAGTAACGATGGATTTGTATTTATATTTTGAACGTGAGGAGCAGACCTTATGATCACTATTTTCATTATGGTGATATCATGACCTTTGAATGTGATTATTGTCAACTTTGAAAATGAAGATGTATAATACTATCAGGATGAAATAGGTACTGTAGTGCACTTAAAAAATTATGAACACAGGTAAGTGAACAACATGTTTTGTATGGCTAACATCCAGGTTCTATAGCTTGTTAAAAGAGATATGGCTCTCCAATGAGACATCTGGAGATTTTTAATGACTTTTCCCCAGTTTGCATCAGTATAGCATGAATAGGTTATTGCTATTTATTCATTATTGGATTTGGCTATGTGTGTCCCTGAAATAGGTGGCAAAGAAAATACTTGTTGAACTGCAAAATTGAAAGAATATACAATTTCATAATAAGGAAAAGCAATGATAAAGTGGTCACAATGTGCTGTGAGAAGATAAACATATATGGAAATGTTTTTCTAAATTTAATCTATCAAATATTTACTATAATAGATCCTTTTTTGAGGAAAATACAATGTTGGGAAATGTCTTTATCTCTCTTTAGAAATGGGGTGGGGTGCCAAAAATGTATACACGTTTTAAGAGATAGTTATGTATTACTTTTCAAAGTTGAATTAAATTACAGTAGCAATGTTAAGTATGACATTTGCTCAATGCTGCTGCCGCCATTTTCTTTGACTGTCTTGCCTGTCACATGGTGATGCTAGTATTAATTTGATTAACACCATTTTTTGAGCAAATATCATACTTAAAATGTATTTGCTTTTTTTTGGCTCGATAGATAGATAGATAGATAGATAGATAGATATGAAGAGCTCAAACAGCTAAAACAATCTTCAGTAAAAAGTACAAAGCTGATGGCTTCACATTCCCAGACTTCAAATTTTACTACAAGCCTACTGGTAGGTTTGGTTACTACCAAAACAGCACTGTATTAGTGCAAAAATAGACACATAGATCAATGGAACAGAATAGAGAAACTAGAAATAAAACTGCAGACTTTTGGCTGAGCAGGGTGGCTCATGCCTATAATCTCAGCGCTTTGGGAGGCCAAGGTAAGAGAATTGCCTGAGCCCATGCATTCGAGACCAGCTTGGGCA
>NW_007002604.1:0-819 GCF_000164805.1 Carlito syrichta
AGAGAGAGAGAGAGAGAGAGAGAGAGAGAGAAAGAGAGACTGTTGAAATCAACCTTATCAGAACTCTGGAAAACAGTCAAAGGTTTATAGAAACCAAATACATGTTTAAGTAAGAAAAAGGTGACAAAGGTGGCAGATGAGCTTTGTGGCATTTAAACTTAGCACTGCCTCACTCTCTTCCTGTGTGGTCCTCGTCTTAAAGATGGTGGTCCAGGCTTCAGTGCAAATTCGTGGCTCTAGAGGTAAAGAGTGGAAATATGAACAGGCAGAAGAAAAAATCAGGTAACTTGAAGTAAGACAATTGAAATTATTGAGTCTGAGGAGTAGATGAAAAAAAGAATGAAGAAAAAAACTCTATGGAATTGTGGACCATCATCAAGACAACTATTATATATATTATAGGAGTTTCAGAAGGAGAAGAGAGATATAATATAGCCTACAGATTATCTGAAGAAATAATGGCCAAAACCTTTCTAAATTTTATAAAATATAAAAATATACAAATCCTAGAAACTCTACAGAGTAGGATAAATCCAAAGAAATCTACATTAAGACATAAAAATCTACTTAAAATCCAAGAAACAATTTTATTTATAATAGCATAAAATATTCTAAAATACTTAGAAATAAGCTGAACCACAAAGGAGAAAAAGCAGTAAACTACAAAAACACACTGAAATAAATTTAAAAATACATAGATAAATGTTCATAAATTAGAAGACAATATTTTCAAGATGGCAATACTATTCAGACCTATCTTCAGATTCAGTGCAATCCTTGTCAATTTTTCAAGGACTCTTTTTGCAAAAATAGAAGAGA
>NW_007002605.1:0-814 GCF_000164805.1 Carlito syrichta
CATGAATGTGCCACTGTACTCCAGCCTATGTGACAGAGAAACTCCAACTCAAAATAAATAAATAAAATAAAATTTACTTTACCCTATTCAAGTGATATTGACATCACTGTATTATTTGTTAAATTGTTTAATAATACTAATTTTATTTACTTAAACTTATTTTTAGATTGTGAAATAAATTCAGGTCATTATAACAAGTCAAATAATGCAGTTGTATAGGAAGAAAATATTAATAGAACAGATGAGATTCAAGAAATAGGCAGGTGTCAGTTTTTACAGAGTCAGATTTAAAATTTAAAAAAACTTGGAACTTTACTTACATTCAGTGGGAAGCCGATGGAAGATTTTTAAGCAGGGGAATAACATGATCTAATTAATGTTTTAACTAAAGCACCCTGTCTGTTGTATGAAGAGTGGATTGTAAAGGAGAGGGCAAGTGTGTTATCCAGGAAGTCAGTTGAGAGATATAGTCAAACCGTGTCTGGGGGGAAAGACAGTGGTGACTGGGACATAGAAAGAAGATAATTTTAGGTATCCTGTTGATGAACTGGATTGGATTGGGTTGGGTTGGAGAATGGGCTGGCTAGAGAGAAAAAAGAATCGGCGCTGTCACTAGGTTTAAGGACTGAGTTATGAATGGCAGCATTTCCTGAAATGGAGGAAAAGGGAGAAGCAGGATACTTACTTGTTGCAAAGGTGTGTGTGTGCGTGTTGGGGTTGGTGTACCTCCTAGAATTCTGTCCTACTCCGCTGCTCATGTACATTTTATAATTTCAAATTGCGACAGACTCTCGGGGAGCCTCCATGGTCCCAC
>NW_007002606.1:0-1239 GCF_000164805.1 Carlito syrichta
GGCATGGCTTTTGATAACAGCAATTTTTTTTTTGAGTTGGAGACACATTCGGTTGCTCAGACTGGAATGCAGTGGCCACTCCCGGCCACCGCAGCCTCATCTGCTGGGCTCTGGTGATCCTTCCACCTCAGCCTTCTGAGTAGCTGGAACTACAGGCGCACGCTACCATGCCTGGCTAATTTTTTTATTTATTGGAGACAAGGTCTCGCCAAGTTGCCCAGGAAATTTGTTTTTAATGATGCCTTTTGCTTTCTTTTCTTTTCTTTTTAGAGTCAGAGTCTTGCTCTGTTTCCAGGCTGGTCTCTAACTTCTAGGGTCAAGGGATTCTCCCACTTCAGCCTCCTGGGTAACTGGAACCTCAGGCATGCACCACCATGCCCAGAGTATGTAATGGCTTTTTTGCTCTATTGTTGCATGTCTTGTTAACCTCCCAGGGCTGGATTGAATCTTCAAAAGTTCCTCCCAGGGCCCTATCACATCCATTTTCTTTTTCTTGTTTTGTTTTTAGAGTTGTGGGATACATGTGAAGATTTACTATATAAGTAGGTTGAATGGAGGTGAAGTTTGGGCTTCTAGCTGGCCCTCTCTTCCAAGTGTGTTGTCACATGCCTCCTTCCTCCTCCCTTTCCCCCAGCAGTGTCCAGCATTTGCCAATTCCATTCTTGAGCTACCATGAACAGTTATCAGGGCCTGCTTATGAGTGAGGATATGCAGTATTCAGTTCTTTGTTTCTGTGATAGTTCACTTAATATGATCACCTCCAGCTGCATCCAAGTTGCTGTGAAGACCATGATTTTGTGATTTCTTTATGGCTGCATAATATTTCATCATGTATAGGTACCACATTTTCTTTATACAGTCCACTTTCTATGGGCATCTGTGTTGGTTCCATGATTTTGCTATTGAGAATAGTGTCATAATAAATATGTGTGTGCAAATGTTTTTTTGGCAGAGCGATTTATGTTCCTCTGGGTATATTTCCAGAAGGATTGCTGGGTCATAAGGAAGCTGAATTTTTAGTTATGTGAGAAATCGTCACACTGCTTTCCATAGAGAAAGCTTAGTTTCCACCAACAGTGTAGAAGAGTCCTCTTTTCTCAGCAGTTTTGCTAGCATCTGTTGTTTTTTGACTTATTAATGATAGTCATTCTTACCAGTGTAAGTGGTATCTCATTGCACTTTTATTTGCATTTCTCTGAAGCTTAGTAAGAGCATTTTTCATGTGCTTGTTAGCTGCTT
>NW_007002607.1:0-787 GCF_000164805.1 Carlito syrichta
AATACCAAAACAAATGAGACTCCTACCTGGCCCTGGAGTTTATTAAGGACCTCCCCCACCCCCAAAAAGCAAAGTCAATTACAAGGGTGGTAGATTCCCTTTACATTATTTGTCTGTCTGTTTTCACTTGAATTGGTTTGTTCTGCTTCTGTAACACCACGATGAGTTCCATTCAGAGGCTCTCAACCTGAGAATCAACTGTGGAGCTTTCAAAACAGTATCAAAGCCAAGACCCCAACATCAAATCAACTGAATCAGAATCTTGGACGTTGATCCCGTCATTCATATGAAAACAAATAGACTCCTCAGGTGACCTTAATGAGCAGACTTAATAGTCATCAAAAGGTTTGGAACTCTTTTTTTATTTAGAGCTGAAGAGAGACCCCAAACATGAAGCTCGGAGAAGTTTTGTACCCCAGATCACTCTATTTGAAGGCAAAATAGTCTCCCAAGCTGAGGGAAAAAATTAAACCAGCTTTCTAAGTATCAGCAGAGGAAAAGATATTTTAGTTAAATGATATCTTGCTTTTCTTAATCAGATTATCTTCTAATTTCACCCACCTGTGAATCTACAGACTATTTGAACTGTCATCTGACACCATATTCATGAGGACTTGGAGAGAAGAATATTATCATTTATTGCTAAATTTCCAATCTAAAAGAATAAGCTTAAAATTACTTATCTGAATATAATATTTCTAAAGTGGCACAGAGTTATCTATTGGACTGTTTGTGAGGTAATTGTCCACATATTGCCTCTTTTCTCCTGTATCTGGCTTCTATCTGC
>NW_007002608.1:0-797 GCF_000164805.1 Carlito syrichta
GAAAGTCTTCATATCCCCATCACACCTTCCCTGAGCCATCTCCCAGGGGAATGCTTCTCTACAGTTGCAAAAAAAAGAAGAAAATCTGCAACATATTCTTTTCCAATATAGACAGCCTCATGCTATTTGGGTGTATGATGTATATACAATACATATATTCTATATACTTTGTATATTTATTTGCACACATTATGGAAGCATATTCACCTATGCAGCAACCTTTCCTGACAACAGGGTGATAAAGCACATACACAGAAAAAGAAAGGAGAAAAAAAAAAGATCAGTGTTTTCACACCTTTGTAGATAAGCATTATTTGTGTATCCAAAAGTGTGGACAGAGGTACAACATTTTAAATGAGGTGAAATGTGGCCCTTTCTAAATTTTACATCTTTCATTTTTTTCCAAGATTTTGTTAAATCTGCTTACCAACAATCATGACCAGTGTGCTAATGTGCCTAATTTGGAATTGGAGAAAATGTGGATTGATTTTCAACTTCTCCCAGAATACAGGGGAAGGGCCATCTGTTAGAATTAACTGGGTGTGTAAATCCCTTTTGACTCATCTTCTCTGACAACAGGGTGGAAGAGTAACTGGTCGACCACAGCGTTCTCGCTATTCACGGTAAGAAATATATTATCCTTCTGAGAAGTCCATCAGTTAATATTAACAAGGAGAAAGAGAAGGAATAACTTGGCAGGAAGCTTTGAGTCTCCCCCTGACTCGATTCAAGAGATCATCAAGGAAGGAGTCTAGCTGTAAAGTATACCTCTCTTCCTCCGATGAGAGTGACGACCA
>NW_007002609.1:0-762 GCF_000164805.1 Carlito syrichta
AAGAAATGCCTGGTGAATATGGCCCCAGCAAGGTACAGGTATCTTTTTCTCTACAGGACTTGAGCCAACTTAAGGGATATCTTGGCAGGTTCTCAGATGATCCTGACAAGTATATAGAGGCTTTCTTTAACCCAAGTATTTGAGCTGTCCTGGAAAATGTTATGTTACTCTTAAACCAAATCCTAACTACCACTGGGAAACAAGCAGCCTTGCAAGTGGCAGAGAAATTCAGAGATGAACTTTGCATCTCAAATCGTGCCAGAGAAGGGAAAGAACCTTATCCAATTGTAAAATTAGCAGTACCACCAGAGGACCCTAAATGTGACCTGCGAGAATGTATGAGAAACACTTCCAGATGTGCATATTGGAGTGCCTACAAAGGATTAGAACTAAATCTCTCAATTACTGTAAGCTATCCATGATAGATCAGGAAGCAGATGAGAATCCCTCTGCCTTTGTGGGAAGACTAAGAGAGACCCTGGTTAAGCACACCTCCTAGATCCTGAGTCAGTCGCAGGGCAACCAATCCTAAAAAATAAGTTTGTTACTCATTCAGGTCCTGATATCAGGAGGAAGTTGCAATAGCAAGGTCATAGAACCAGATAGTATATTAGAAAACTTCCCAAAAGTGGCCACCTAGGGCTTTTACAAAAGGGATCAGGAGAAGGCTCAGGAAAGACAGAGGAGACACAAGAAAAAGGTGGATGCAGCCGGGCTCGGTGGCTCAGCCTGTAATCCCGCGCCTTTGGGAGGCTGAGGTGA
>NW_007002610.1:0-912 GCF_000164805.1 Carlito syrichta
CAAAGGCAGAAAGGGTTGTGGGTATTTCTGTGGGGAATCTGGTGGTGCAGTGATTCCGGGGAGAGGTTCCAAAGCAGGGCAGTGGTCCACCATGAGCTCACAGCCAGTATGGCACTTGCTGTCTCAATTTGTGCCTGGAAGGAGTGTGGATGCACCCGCAGGAGCTGGCCATTCAGTTCTCTGTCCCAGGGGAATTCTCAAATCACCACCAATAGTGTTGCCCAGGGCTGTAAGGGCAGAGAGGCTGCCCATCAGTTGGGCAGTCAGCAGCCAGACTCTGGCTGATTTCCTTATTTGGATCCCAAATTCTTCCCAAGGGGTCTCCAACAGGTCCTGACTTTCTTTTCTCAGTTTTGTTTGGAACATGTCCATTCATCAGTAACTTTCATCCTCTTTCTGAGGAGAACTGGCATCCAATATCCCTAATCAGTCATCTTAAAAAAAAATTTTTTTTTTGGTCTGTAAAATAACAATCATATGATTTTAGGACTGGAAAGCACCCCAGAGACCAGAGATACATGGAAGTTTACCCCTGTCTTGTTTAGTCAGAATCTAGTCTCGAGACAGTACTAAGCTTTAGCTTCAGCCTCTGGAAGGCCAAAAAGGTAAATGCTGACTAGAGTGTCATTTCTGATAGCGTAGAGACATTCTTTTTTTTATTTCAAAGACCAATTATATTACTATTTTGTTATAATTCTAGACCCAAGATTTAAGAAAGAAACTTCTCTCAAATGGTTGTGTGAAGCAATGAATGGAATGTAATTCCATTCCAAACACTCTAGTGACAGTGAAAAAAACAAACAACAACCGAAAACAGGGGAAGGGAAACCTATTAAGTCTGCTTCAGGGAGTGTTTTGTTCAGTCAGGGCCTGAAGCTTCGGTGTCTGGGTTTGCCAACGAAATTGCATCCA
>NW_007002611.1:0-743 GCF_000164805.1 Carlito syrichta
GGAATGAAAAGAAATGGCATGGAATGGAGTGGAATGGCATGGAATGGAGATGATTGGCATGGAATGGAATGGAGAGGATGGCGATGGAGTGCGAAGGAATGGAATAGAATGGAATAGGAAGGAGAGAAATGTAATGGAGAAGAATGGAGAGGAAAAGAATGAAATGGAATAGAATGGAGTGGAATGGAGTGGAATGGAATGAAATGGGGAGAAATGGAATGGAATGGAGCGGAATGGAATGGAATAGAGATTTATGGAATGGAATGGAGTGGAACGGAATGGATGGAAAGGAGTGGAGTGGAGTGGAGTGGAATGAAATCAAAAGAAATGAAATGGAATGGATTGGAGAAGAATAAATGGACAGGAATGGAGAGGAATTGAATGGAGTGGAATGGAATGGAATGGAAAGGAGAGGGAAGAATCAAATGGAATGGAGAGAAATGGAATGGAAAGGAGAGGAATGGAACAGAATTGAATAGAGAGGATTGGAATGGAGTAAAATGGAGAGGAATGGAATGGAAGGGAATGAAATGGAAAGGAGAGGAACAGAATGGAATGGAATAGAGTGCAATGGAATGGAATAGAGTGCAATGGAATGGAATGGAATGGATTCGAATGGAATGGAATGGAATAGAGAAGAATGGAGAATAATAAAAAGGAGAGGAATGGAAAGGAATGGAATGGAAGGGATTGAAGAGGAATGGAATAGAATGGAATGGAATGGAGTGGAATAGAATGGAATG
>NW_007002611.1:1774-6817 GCF_000164805.1 Carlito syrichta
TTGGAATGGAATGGAACGGAATGGAAAGGAGTGGAATGGAGAGGAATGGAATGGAATGGAATGGAGAGGAATGGAATGGAGAGGTATAGAATAGAGTGAATGGAACAGAATGGAAAGGAATGGAATGGAAAGGACTGGAATGGAATGGAGAGGAATGGAATAGAAATGATGGAATGGAATGGAAAGGAAAGGAGAGGGTTGGAGAGGAGTGGAATGGGGAGGAATGGAGAAGAATGGAATGGAGTGGTATGGAATGGAATGGAGTGGAATGGCATGGCGAGGAATGGTATAGAACGGCGTGGAATGGAATTGAATGGAGTGGAATGGAATGGAAAAGAATGGAACTAATGGAATGGAGTGGAATGGAATGGTGTGGAGTGGTATGGAAAGGAATGGAATGGAACGAAATGGCGAGGAATGGAATGGAATGGAATGTAGAGGAACGGAATGGAATATAGAAGAATGGAATGGAGAGCAATGGAGAGGAGTGGAATGGAGAGGAACGGAATAGAATGGTATGGAATGGAGTGGAATGGAACGGAATGAAATGGGATGGAAAGGAGAAGAATGGAATGCAATGGAATGGAAAGGAAAGGAATGGAAAGGAGAGGAATAGCATGGAATGGCATAAAGAGGATGCGAATGAAGAGGAATGGAATGGAATGGAATGGAAAGGCAAGGAGAGGAATGGACTGGAAAGGAAGGGAATGAAATGGAATGGAAAGGAGTGGAATGGAATGGAATGGAGTGGAATGGAAAGGGGACGAATGGAATGGAATGGCCAGGAAAGGAATGGAATGGAGAAGAATGGAATGGAATGGTGTGGAAGGAATTGCAAGAGAGTGCAATGGAATGGAATGGAGGGGAATGGAATGGAGTGTAGTGAAGTGGAGTGAAATGGAACGGAATGAAATGAAATGGAATGGAATGGAGAGGAGTGGAATGGTAAGGAAGGAAGATGAATGCAATGGAATGTATTTTAATGGAATGGAATGGAATGGAGAGGAACGGAATCGAATGGATGGAGAGGAATGGAGAGGAATGGAATGAATTGGAGAGAAATTGAATCTAATGGAATGGAGAGGAATGGAATGGAATGAAATGGAAACGAATTGAAAGGAGAGTTATGGAATGGAATGGAGTGGAATGGAATGGAGAGGTATGGAATGGAATGGAATGGAGTGGAATGGATTGGAATGGAAAGGAATGGAATACAGAGGAATGGAGAGGAATGAAATGGAGAGGAATAGAGAGGAATGGAATGGAAGGGAATGGAGAGGAGTGAAAAAAATGAAATGGAATGTAGTGTAATGAATTGGAATGTAATGGAGAGGAGTGGAATGGAATGGAGTGCAGTGGAATGGAATGGAGTGGAGTGGAATGGAATGGAAAGGAGAGGAATGGAATGGAATGGAATGAAGTAAATGGAATGGAGTGGAGAGGAATGGAGTGGAATGGAATGAAATTGAATGGAACAGAATGGCAAGGAATGGAATTGAATGGAGGTGAATGGAATGGAATGAAACGGAATAGAATGGAGAGAAATGGAGTGGAATGGAGAGGAATTGAATGGAAATGAATGGATTGGAATTGAGTTGAGAGGAATGGTGAGGAATGGAATGGAATCACATGGAATGTCATGAACTAGTGTGGAATGGAATGGGGAAGAATGGAATGGAATGGAGTGGTGTGGAGTAGAACTGAATGGAAAAGAATGGAATGAAATGGAAGAGAATGGAGAAGAATGAAATGGAATGCAATGGAGAGAAATGTAAGGTAACATAATGGAATGGAATGGAATCGAATGGAGAGGAAAGGAATGGAATGGAACAGAGAAACATGGAATGGAATGGAGAGGAATGGAATGGAATGGAGGGGAATGGAATGGAACGAAGTGGATAGGAATGGAAAGGATGGAAAGGAATGGAATGGAATGAATTGGAATGGAAAGGAATGGAATACAGAGGAATCTAGAGGAACGGAAAGAGGAGGAAAGCAGAGGAATGGAATGGAATGGTATGAAGCGGAATGGAATAGAACAGAATGGAATGGAATGGAATGGAATGGAGATGAATGGATAGGAATGGAATGGAAGGGAATGGAATGGAGAGGAATGGAATGGAGAGGAATGGAGAGGAATGGAATGAAATGGACTGGAATGGAATAGAGAGGAATAGAATAGAAATGATGGAATGGAATGGAATGGAAAGGAATGGAGAGGGTTGGAGAGGGGTGGAATGGCGATGAATGGAGAAGAATGAAATGGAATGGAATGTAGTGGAATGGAATGGAATGGAGTGGAATGGAATGACGAGGAATGGTATGGAATGGCGTGGAATTGAATGGAAAAATGGAAGTAATGGAATGGAGTGGAATGAAATGGTGTGGAGTTGAATGGAATGGAATCATATGGAACGGAATAGTGAGGAATGGAATGGAATGGAATGGAAAGGAACAGAATACAGAGGAATCTAGAGGAATGGAAAGGAGAGGAATGGAGATCTATGGAACGGAATTGTGTGGAGTGGAATGGAATAGAATGGAATGGAATGGAGAGGATGGAATGGAATGTAATAGAATGGAGATGAATGGATTGGAATTGAATGGAATAGAATGGAACGGAATGGAGAGTAATGGAACGGAATGGAATGGAATGGAGAGGAATGAAATGGAGAGGAATGGAATGGAAGTGAATGGAACGGAATGGAAAGGAATGGAATGGAGAGGACTGGAATGGAATGGAGAGAAACGGAATAGAAACGAATGGAATGGAATGGAATGGAGGAGTATGGAGAGGAGTGGAATGGGGAGGAATGGAGAAGAGTGGAATGGAATGGAATGGAGTGGAATGGAATAGAATGGAATGGCGAGGAATGGAATGGAATGACGTGGAATGGAATGGAATGGAGTGGAATGGAATGGAATGGAAAAGAATGAAACTAATGGAATAACATTGAATGGAATGACATGAAGTGGAATGGAATGGAATGGAATGGCGAGGAATGGAATGAAATGGAATGGAATGTAGGGGAATGGAATGGAATGGAATATAGAGGAATGGAAGGGAATGGAATGTAGAGGAATGGCATGGAAAGGAATGGAATAGAATGGAATGGAATGGAGTGGAATGGAATGGATTGAAGTGGAATGGAATGGAGTGGAAAGGAGTAGAG
This sequence comes from Carlito syrichta, assembly GCF_000164805.1. Taxonomy (NCBI): domain Eukaryota; kingdom Metazoa; phylum Chordata; class Mammalia; order Primates; family Tarsiidae; genus Carlito; species Carlito syrichta. Next base: position 4,948 of record NW_007002611.1, read on the forward strand.
TGGAATGGAATGGAGTAGAGAGGAAAGGAATGGAGAGAAATGGAATGGAACAGAATGGAATGGAGAGAAATGCAATGGAATGGAGTAGAATGGAAAGGTGTGGAGTGGAATGGAATGGAGAGGAACGGAATGGAACAGAATGGAAAGGTATGGAATGGAATGGAGAGAAATGGAATGGAAAGGAATGTAATGTAATGGAGACGAAGGAATGGAATGGTATGGAATAAGAAGGAATGGAATGGAGAGGAAAGGAATGGAAATGAATGGAATGGAAGGGAATGGAATGGAATGTAGAGGACTGGAATGGAATGGAATGGAGAGGGATGGAGAGAAATGAAACAGGGAGGAATGTAGAGGAATGGAATCGAATGGCATGGAAAGCAGTGGAATGGAATGGACTGGACTAGAATGGAATGGGGAGGCCTGGAATGGAATGGAGAGGAGGGAAACGGAGTAGAGAGGAATGGTATGGAATAGAATGGAATCGAGTGGACTGGAGTGGATGGAAGGAGTGGAATGGAATGAAGTGGAATTGAATGGAGAAGAATGAAATGGAATGGAATGGAGAGCAATGTAATGTAATGGTATGGAATGGAATTGAATGGAAAGAAAAGGAATGGAATGGATTTGAACAGAATAGAGAGGAATAGAATGAAATGGAGAGGAACGGAATGGAATGGATAGTAAACGGAATGGAACGGAATGGCGAGGAATGGAATGGATCGAATGAATGGAAAGGAATGGAGTGGGAAGGAATGGAATATAGAGGGATGGAGAGGAAAGGAATGGAGAGGAATGGAGAGGAATGGAATGGATATTAATGGTATAGAATGGAATGGAATGGAGTGGAGTGGAATGGAAAGGAATAGAATTGAAAGGAATGGAGTGGATTGGAAAGGAATGGAGGGGAATGGAATGGAAGTGAGTGGAATGGATCAGAATGGAATGGAATGGAGAGGACTGGAATGGAATGGAGAGGAACGAAATGGAAATGAATGGAAGGAACAGAATGGAATGGAGAGGGATGGAAAAGAGTGGAATGGAATGGAATGGGGTGAAATGGAATGGAATGGAGTGGAATGGCATGTGGAGGAACGGAATGGAATGGAATGGAGAGGAATGGAATGGAGGGAAATGGAATGGAAGTGAATGGAATGGATCGGAATGGAATGGAATGGAGAGGACTGGAATGGAATGGCATGGAGAGGAGTGGAATAGAATGGAGTGGAGTGGAATGGAATGGAGTGGAAAGGAATGAAGTGGAATGGAATGGAATGGACAGGAGAGGAATGGAATGGAATGGAATGGAGAGGAATGGTATGGAGTAGAGTGGGATTGAGTGGAATGGAATGGAATTGAAAGTAATGGAATGGCATGAAATGGAATGGTATGGAATGGAATGGAAAGGAGAGGAATGGAATGGAGAAAAATGTGATGGAAGATAATGGAATGGAGAGGAATAGAATGGAATGGAGAGGAATGGAATGGAAATGAATGGATTGGAAAGGAATGGAGAGGGATGGAGAGGAATGGAATGGGGGGAATGTAGAGGAATGGAATAGAATGGCAAGAAATGGCGGGGAATGGCAAGGAATGGCGGGGAATGGCATGAAGTGGCGTGAAATAGAATCGGGTGGAATGGAATGGAATGGAGTGGAGTGGAATGGAATGGAAAGAAATGGAATGAAATGGAAGGGCATGGAGAAGAATGAAAAGGAATGGAATGGATAGGAATGGAATGGAATGGAATCGAATGGAGAGGAAAAGAATGGAATGGAATAGAATGGAATGGAATGGATTGCAGTGGAATGGAATGGAATGGAATGGAATAGAATTGAATGGAATGGAGTGGATTGGAAAGGAATGGATG
>NW_007002612.1:0-766 GCF_000164805.1 Carlito syrichta
GGCCGGGAGAGGCCACTGCACTCCAGTCTGGGCGACAGAGTGAGACTCCAACTCAAACAAACAAACAAACAAACAAGTTCCAAATAGAGGAAAGGGAGTTTATGCTTTTTTCTTTTTCTTTCTTTTCAGTAAAATATGGTGCAGGGGCTTCAATAATAATGGAATATATGATTATCCAAAAATTAGTTATTGGCTTCAATAATAATGGAATATATGATTATCCAAAAATTACTTTTAACCTCTTTAAGTGTCAGCTCCCTCATCCATAAGTAGAAATTTTAATGATGCCTATTTACTAGAGCCAGTGTGAGGATATTCGCCTGGGGCAGAGGAAAGACAGTAAATACCAGCTATCAGTAATACTATACTTTTTATTTTCATATATTTACAGGTACTGAGAGTAGAAGGGGTTAGCCTTGTGTTTGGAGGCTAAAAACTGGTGAAAATCAGACACCTGGGAAAGGGAGTCATTTTGTGATCAAATATCTTAAGCCTCCCGATTCTCCTTTGTTTTTCTCTTTAAAATTTTCTATTATAGAAATTTCCAAGCAAACACTAAAACAGAAAGAATTACTTAATGAATCCCTTTGCACTTATCACCCAGCTTCTACATTTTGCCAATTTTATTTCTTTTTATTTTTTATAGACTTGTAAAAGATTCCCATTCTTCCACATTTATGCTGGGATCTCGAAGGGCTACATCCTCAGTGCAAACTAGAAATAGCCAACTTTTCCAGGCAGCAATAAAGAAAACTGCTTGCCTCAA
>NW_007002613.1:0-725 GCF_000164805.1 Carlito syrichta
CTGTCAAGAAACTTCTGGCATATTTCATTAAAACTTTTGTCTTAGGAAGACACGGCACAGTAGAAAGATCTCATGCAGGCTTTAGAGTTTTATAGACCTGAGTTCAAATTTAAAATATCAGCTTAATTCTTTATCTTTTAAACTATTCTTTATCTTTTAAACTATGGAATATTGCTTAACTTCTAAGTCTCAATTTTCTTGTAGAACACTGTCTCTTATAAAAAACAATGCATGTTATAAGAACAGTAAAAACATAGTTTTTTGAGATGTGTGTATCTCAATAAACTACATGTTTCAAGTAATTTTGTATGTTTTTAGTCCTAAGATTGAATTTTGAAAATTTCAACTACATCTCATACTGTTTACAAAAAATAAAATGTTGGTTCGCTTTTCATCTGATTATAGGGCAGCATGGCTCTAATAAAATCACTCTCCTTACAATCTAGGGCATATTTATCTTTCAATTAAAAAGAATTGGGGATTTTTTTCCTTTTGGTAAAAAATTAGTCTTCTCCTAAAAAGAGTTTGTACAGGTGTCTGATGATCCTGTCCTCTGCATTGGACAACAATAAAAACTGTGTGTGTGTGTGTGTGTGTGTGTGTGTGTGTGTGTGTGTGTGTGTTACTTGCATGCAGATGAGGCTATGGAAGTGATTCCGATCCAATCCTCCCATGGGGCATTTTATAGTTTTAGTTCTTTACTGATTCAGGACCAACAAGTACCA
>NW_007002614.1:0-1028 GCF_000164805.1 Carlito syrichta
CTTCAGCCTCCCTAGCTGGGACTATATTGTGCATGCCAAAATACCTGGCTACATACACAAAATACATACATACATACATACAGTCTTTATGGTTGTTATTCTGGTGTCTGGTGCGTGTTTTCTTCTGTTAGCTGTCATTCGTGGTTGCTTGTTTGCTGGTGTTGTGGTTTTTGATGGTGAGTTCAAATTTCTTGGAATTTCGTAGGAATTCTTGGAGGCCTGAATTTAAGATGTTTTTCTCCAGGGAGAATATATATTTGTATCTGCCAGGAGCCTGAGGGCATTGCCAACCCAAGGCCACTTTAAAGTCTAACTCTGAGGGTTTTTTTTTTTCCCCCACAGTACTCTGATAGTACTGTTTGGAGGTTGAGAAACTATTGAGAGTGCATATTGTGATTGTACATTCTCATGAATTTTTTCTTCTACTTCACTCAGTATCAAGATTTGAGGCAAGCAGTTTTCTTTATTGCTGCCTGGAAAAGTTGGCTATTTCTAGTTTGCACTGAGGATGTAGCCCTTCGAGATCCCAGCATAAATGTGGAAGAATGGGAATCTTTTACAAGTCTATAAAAAATAAAAAGAAATAAAATTGGCAAAATGTAGAAGCTGGGTGATAAGTGCAAAGGGATTCATTAAGTAATTCTTTCTGTTTTAGTGTTTGCTTGGAAATTTCTATAATAGAAAATTTTAAAGAGAAAAACAAAGGAGAATCGGGAGGCTTAAGATATTTGATCACAAAATGACTCCCTTTCCCAGGTGTCTGATTTTCACCAGTTTTTAGCCTCCAAACACAAGGCTAACCCCTTCTACTCTCAGTACCTGTAAATATATGAAAATAAAAAGTATAGTATTACTGATAGCTGGTATTTACTGTCTTTCCTCTGCCCCAGGCGAATATCCTCACACTGGCTCTAGTAAATAGGCATCATTAAAATTTCTACTTATGGATGAGGGAGCTGACACTTAAAGAGGTTAAAAGTAATTTTTGGATAATCATATATTCCATTATTATTGAAGCCAATAACTAA
>NW_007002615.1:0-707 GCF_000164805.1 Carlito syrichta
CAGTCTGGGTGATAGAGTGAGACTCTGATTTAAAAAAAAAGAAAAGAAAAGCTGTAGCCAAAGCTGGAGAATTAAAACAATAACTACAACTGATTGAAACACACCGAATATATTTAAATGCATGAATTAATAATGAAACTACAAAAAACCTACTTTGTTAGTGTTTAATGATGTTAGTCAACCTAAACAATTAAACATTTGTACTGTTTAATATCCCAACTGTTTGTGAGAGTATCCAAATTGTTGATGAGAAAAAGTTGCCTTCATAAAAGCATTCTAACTAATAAATATAGATAATATGATGGAATTAAAGTATTACCATTTTGCCATACTTAATGAATTAATATCAATGGCTGCCAATAGCAAAGGACATACTACCACCTATGAAGTGGTCTTGCCAAAAATAAAACCAAATAAAATCCGTCTTGAACCTGAACAAACTTCCAGATCTCATTAAATTTAATAGGGACAAAAGAACACTTCAAACTACACCAAAGGTATGCAACCAGCAAAATCCAGACTCACAATCCAGTTTCTTTAACAAAAAAGAAAGGTATCTTAGTCTGTTCAATGTTATAACAAAATACATAAACTTGGCAGTTTATACATGATAGAAATTTAGTGTTCTGGAGACTGAGAAGTCCAATATCAAGGTGCCAGCAGATTTGATGTCTGTTGAGGGTCCACTTTCTAATTTATAAATGACG
>NW_007002616.1:0-693 GCF_000164805.1 Carlito syrichta
AAAAAAATGGAGATGAAATATGAGAACCTGCAGATCTCTGAGTCCTGAAAAGTAGAGCTTTGAGTATCTTTTAATTTTTATTCTGAAGAGGGATAAAATTAATATGAAGATTGTAAATATATCAAATAACTATTTTTCTGTGAAAACAGTTACTATTTTACTGTAATATTTCTAATACAGTGTCTTTATTCACTTGTACAGCATGAGTAAAGCTTTTAACAAGTATAATAAGCAACAAAGAAGATCTTTGTTGAAGATCACTTCTCTTTCACATATGATCAATGAAAGAGACACTAATAAAACTGTAGGGAATGTTTATGTAGGCTATACTATTGTATAACATTATATATTATAAGGAATATGTGTGTGTGTGTGTGTGTGTGTGTGTGTGTGTATCTCAGAGGGCCCCAGCAATGAATTTTTTATTTTACACTTTAAACAATTAGTGTTGAGAAATGCATTGTTCCGAGTAAGAAAAACAAAACAATAGTTATTAACAAGTTTACACAATCTACTACTGATAATTCTGTTGCAAATAGTTGAGGACTGGGACTGACTATATGAAATGGAACATTACCTAAAAATTCATGATATAATCCAGCAATTTTCAATGGATAAATTAAAATTTCCATAGAGAGCAAATCTATAAGATCTATAATAGGAAGTAACATACCATGTGCCACCATAGCATGC
>NW_007002617.1:0-717 GCF_000164805.1 Carlito syrichta
TCTCATAGATTCTTTAGGAATTCAAAAAGTGAAAGCCAAAAAAAAAAAAAAAAGAGGAAGAACTGTTAGAACTGGAGATTCAGTGTTGTCAGGAGATTTTATCTTTTGTTCTTTCTTCCCCACTTCTCTCTATCCATTTATCTCTTATTCTTTTTACATGTATGTCATATTCTCTTCTGCAAACAGATGTTTTCTGTGTCCAGCTACCTCATACTATCAATCATCATGAAAGAGATTCTCTTTCTTCTTATTATATCCCAGAGATTAATATATGGATTAATCTAACCTATTGATTTGTGCACATGTACTCTGCATGAAACAATAACTGTGGCCTGGAGTATGGCTTCCCATGATTGCCATATTAGCTAGTCGTAGGTCTTGCGTCTACTCCACGTGACCAAAGCACAATGGGTCTATAACCAGGGACAAAGAATAAGAACATCTGCCAGGCAAGAAAGAAGCAGTTAATACCCACACTCAACTACAGATTGATGCTATCACATAGTTACACCCCATTGTGAATAAAGTAATTAAGGCATTTCTTGAGAAAGGGAAAACAAAGAACATAAAGAAGGAGACTCAGAGCCATATACAAGTTAAGACTGTTTTCAGTGAACTCATATTTTCTATTTTAGAATTAGAATTACATTTACTAGATTTTCTGATCTCAGACAACTGTCCTAAATGTCCTAAAGTGTTCTGTTCTTTAAAATGGGA
>NW_007002618.1:0-678 GCF_000164805.1 Carlito syrichta
AAGCAAAGTATGTGGGCTTTGGGATCAAACAGACCTGACTGCCACTAGCTGGCTATTTTATGTCAGAGAGGCAAGAGGTCACCGTTCGTTAAATGTGGACAATGACAGAAACTACTTCATTGTGTTGCCTCAGGTTAAGTGAGATACAATGTCTGCAAAGCTTCCTGCCTATCACAAGATACATGCCAAAAACACAATAATAAATTATATGGTTATTCTAAATGCTTTCTTCATCTTAGTTATTATTATTATCCTCTAGAACTGGATTTAAGATAAGTGATGGTGTAGTCACTTGAATGATAGAAAACCAGCAATAGCATATATTAAAGGGATTGTTATTGCCTCTGTTGCTGTCAACCTTACTCAGTTCAGGTTCAGTACATCCAGTAACAGTTAAGAACCAAACCACAAGCACATAAAGCCTGAAGTAATGTTTGATATCATAAACAGTTTGCTTTTCATAAGGTTCTAGTGACCCATCCTGAGCACACAATTCCCTGAGTGCTAAGGCAAGAAGGAGTAGCATACAACAGAGTAAAGCTGCAGAGTAAAAATGGGGATGCCACCTTGGAACAATGTTTCTCAATATTCTGGCAACTGCTGTTACCTTTGGGTAAGCATAAAAATCTGATAATATTGTTAGTAGCATTTCAAATGTCAAAGTAAATACTTTCACAG
>NW_007002619.1:0-674 GCF_000164805.1 Carlito syrichta
TGACATAAGCACGCAACAGTTGTGAAATCACCCCGGTACAATATTAAATAGTTAAACACACATTTCACAAATCATACCCAAGTTAAAGATGCATTTTACTCAACAAGCACCAGTGACAGACATAGCTTATCCAAAAATGAACCCAGCAAGAAATAATATCATTCAGTGTGCAACAGTGAGAAACACATCTCATACAGCATGAACTCAGTTGTGAGAACACCTGCATAAAACAAAAAACAATTGAACACACAATCCACTCAACATGCTCCAAGTAAGACATACATTTAGTTTTATTTTAACAAAAAATAATAAATGGCCAAAGAAGAGTATGAGGTCAGGTATTCTAATGTCTGTTTTTAAGATGAAACTCCTGTAATATAGGTGTTTCAATGATTTATGTGCATTATCTCATAGAGAGAAAAAAGATAATGTGTGGGAAAAGTCCAGAAGAAAAAAATATATTGGGTAGTTGAGAGGATATTACATCCAAGCACACAAGGCTAGGTTTTGGATTAGGTGGTAAATGGGTCAGTTTATTCATGGAAAGAAGAGAGGTAATAAAGAATATGATGGGGGGAGGGGGAGGGGATTAACAGTAGCAAATATCTGTCTGGGGCTGAATGAAACGTAATTGTACACCTAATCCTTAACTGTACCCCACAAAACTATAATAA
>NW_007002620.1:0-669 GCF_000164805.1 Carlito syrichta
CTTCTAGAAGTTCCAGGGCTGTTTCACAGTCTAGCCCATCCAAGGTTCCAATCTGGGCACTGGGTTATTGCTGGGCATGGGCCTGGGATTGGGTCTGTTAAGCACTTGCTGCCCCCAGAATCCCCCACAGTCCCTTTCCATGAGACTCCGGTTGGCATCTAGAGTGGCCACAGAGGCAACTATCAACACAACCAGATATACCTGGTCATAAGCCTTGGTGCCACCAAGGGTTCCTGTGTTTACCCTTGGGTGAAGGATTTCAGGTTCAGTCTGAGCACAACCTGCTTCCACTTTCTCCCCTTTGGATGTGGATGCCGAGTTACGTGTCATCCCCCAGGGATGTGTAAGGCAGGGCTTCCCTTCCTGGTCAAGTTCCTCCCTCTTCACCTCTTTGTCTCCACTTTTGCCATGCTGCTGGTATATCTCAGCGTTCTTATGACTTAAGAAGACACAGTAGGAGGGAACCCCCCCCAAATGGAATGTATTTATTAAAGATTGTATTTGTTCTCACATGTTTAAACTTTGGTTACCTTCGAGGTACTCTCCCTTTGGTGCCACACACCCATTGATATGCTTTTTCCAAAACTGTTTTGTTTTTTTTTTGGCTACACAGTTTTTAAATTTGTCAATTTTGGTGCCTTTTAGTACTCCTGTGGTTTTATGTTTCAC
>NW_007002620.1:1382-2558 GCF_000164805.1 Carlito syrichta
TGAAGTCGGCCTCAGTGGGTTCTCTCTCATGGGAATGGTGCCCTTTGGGTTCAAGTGGAAATTGCTTTGTCATAACATTGTCAACAGGCTCTTGTGATAAAATCTCATTCCAACTCTCCAAAGAGACAAGGTGTGTTATTAGTCTGGACTCTTCTGTGGGATGGATCTCAATTTGTTGTCCCCCTTCAGCCTTGGTGTTATTCCATTCCATGACTTACAGTACAGAAGCTAAGAGCACTTCTGAGACTGCCCTTGATAACCATGGTAAGTAATGAAGGACTCCTCACTGGACTGTCTGGTCAGCAGCTGGCAGTCAGTGGCTCAGGGGCTGCACACTGCATCCTACCTGGTGACTGTGTACCTTGGGAAGCTGGATCCTCTGGTGCTGCTTAGTTTGTAATAATGAGGTCTGCAAGTAAGGGTGTATAGCAGAGACAGAGGGGGAGAGGGAGGAAGGGAGGAGAAAGGAGAAGGGAGGAGGAAGGAGGAGAAGGAAGAGGAAAAGGAAGACAGAGACCGAGAGAGAGGGACAGAGACAGAGGCAGGAAGAGACAGGGAAAGAGAAGAAGAAAGATTATCCATTTGAAGTTTTCAAACACTCCAGCTAACTTGCCCACTCACCACATGCTCACTGGCAACAGATGAGACCCACCTACGTGCTGATTTGCACTTCTGATGCTTGGTGACAAAAGTGAATCCACGTCTGCTGAAATGCACAGGCCCTGGGGAATGCTTGCTTGGCCTCCTGCCCGGAAAGAAACTAAAGACTGCAGCCTGGGTGGGGATTGATGGTGTGAGTGGTGTGAGCTGAGGTGATGTCTCTGCACTCCAGGAGTGTCCACGGCAGCCAACATGTGTTGAGTCGTCATGGTCAGCCCAGCTATGGGGAGGGGCTGTGGACGGTTAGGGTCCATGAGAGGGTCTCTGCCCCTTAGAGCCCAGCATGCAGGTGAGAAAATGCAAATGCAGGACAGAACAAGTGGATTCTTGGGAAGGAAAGGTGTGCTGAACCCACTCAGGGGTCTCCTGGGAGAAGGGAATGGGCTTCTGGGTTCATGGGTTTATTGTCAGACTGGATCTGCCTGTAGATGCAGGAAACGGTGGTGCTGGGGTGCTGTTAGGCTGGCCAGCTTTAGTTCTTTCCCAAGGATATCTCCCTTATGGGGACAACAATTG
>NW_007002621.1:0-735 GCF_000164805.1 Carlito syrichta
AAGAGCCTAAATTCTTCCTTCTCATTTTGTCTTTTAAATATTTTTTTACCTGATTGCTCTTGCTAGGACTTCCAAGTACTATGTTGAATAGACATAAGTGGAAAAAGTGGACACCCTTGACTTACTTCCTACCTCAGCTTTATCATTGATTATGAGGTTAGCTGTGGGCTTATTATATACGTCCTACACATTTCTTCTATACTGTTTTGAGTTACAGTCCCCATGCCTAATTTGTTGAATGTTTGAGTCATAAAAATGATGTTGAATTTTGTCAAATTCTTTTTTGCATCGTTGAGATGATTATATTTTTTTTATTCTTCATTCTGTTAATGTGGTGTAGCACGTTTATTGATTTGCATTTATTGAAACATCTTTGCATTCCAGGAATAAATTCCACTTGATCATGATGCATGACCCTTTCAATGTGTTTTTCACTTCAGTTTGTTAGTATTTTCTTGAGTATTCTTTGAACACTGAATGAGTAATGTATGCTCATTGAGGATATTGGTCTGTGATTTCCTTTTCTTGTAGTGTCTTTGTCTGGCTTTGGTGTGTGGGCAATGCTAGCCTTGCAAAAGTAGTTTGGATGTTTTCCCTCTTCTTTAATTTTTTGGAAGAGTTTGAGAAGAGTTAGCATTAATTCTTCTTTAAATGTTTGGTAAAATTCACCCAAGAAGCCCTCTGGTCCTGGTCTTTTCCTTATTGGTACACTTTTGATTACTGATCAAGATATTG
>NW_007002622.1:0-5571 GCF_000164805.1 Carlito syrichta
ATTGTTGGGATTACAGGTGTGAGCCACTGTGGCCAGCTATATAATATCCAGTTCTATGCAAATTTCAATCATAATCTTCTAGGAATTTATATTTTTAAAAATTTTTTTGAGGTAGAATCTCACCCTATCACCCAGGGTTGGAGTGCAGTGGTGCACTCACAGCTGTACCAGAATTGACCTGCTGTGCTCCAGTGATCCTTCTGCCTCAGTCTTCCAAGTAGCCAGGACTACAGGCATGTGCTAACTCACCCGATGTTCTCACCAAATTGCTTGGGCTGACTTGAGTAATTTTTTTACAGGACAGAGCATTACATTAAATTGAAAATAACCTATTCTTTAATTACATTAAAATTTCCTTTTCTTAGTATAAACTAAGGTTACAAATTTAAACTGTATTTGCCTAAATATGTCTGCTGCATAATAATATAATATATCTATTGACCTCACTGATTTCTTTAAAAAACTAATGCCACAAAGTGAACTTAAAACATTGCCAAGCTTGAATGGTTATAATATTATAAGAAAGTGATTGGTAGTGGTGAGAAACTGCCAGGGAGGGAGTGGATTTGACAATTGAGAGAAAGTGCCAGGGAAGGGAGCAGCACACCTCATCAACAAGGGAATCTGTGTAATGAACATTTGTATAACTAACCCTGAATTGTACCCCATATCGCTAAAATAAAACATTTAAAAAATTTCCCAAACATATATTGTCTCCCTATTGGTACCTATTTTCTTTAAAAGTATCATTTTACAATTTTATCTTTTTTTTTGAGTTGGAGTCTCACTCTGTCGCCCAGACTGGAGTGCAGTGGCCGCTCCCGGCCACCGCACCCTTGACCTGCTGGGCTCCAGCGATCCTTCCACTTCAGCCTTCCAAGTAGCTGGAACTGCAGGCACACGCTACCATGCCAGGCTAATTTTTTTTTTTTTTATTGTAGAGATGATGTCTCACAAGTTGCCCAGGCAGGTCTCAAACCCACGGGCTCAGGCAATCCACTCACCTCAGCCTCCCAAGGCACAGGAGTACAAGCTGAGCCACCGAGCCCGCTAAATTTAACGTCTTTATGATTAATTTTATTGCATGTAAATAGTTTATGTTAGCATTTCCATCTGCTTTCCTCAACCTGTGTGTGTATAATAGTATCAAATATTCCCAGTGGTTCATTTATATATCAGTGTTTCATGTCATATTTTATCATATGTTTTCCCCAGTATTTAGAAACATAAATTTTCTTTTTTTCTAATAAAGGGTAACTTACTGCATTTTCTTTTGTGTAAAATAACAGCAGTATACTAATAATATAATTTGCAGGTTGGGGTACTATCATTTAAATGCTTATTCCTTAAATTTTTCTCATGAAAATCTTTTATAAGCCGGGCTCCGTAGCTCAGCTTGTAATCCTGGCTGAGGTGTGTGGATTGCCTGAGCCCACGGGTTCGAGACCCGACTGGGCAGCGAGACCTCATCTCTACAATGAATCAAAAAATCAGCCGGGCTCGGTGGCTCAGCCTGTAATCCCGCGCCTTTGGGAGGCTGAGGTGAGTGGACTGCCTGAGCCCGCAGGTTCGAGACCTGCCTGGGCAGCGAGACCTCATCTCTACAATAAAAATAATAAAAAACACCCGGGCATGGTAGCACATGCCTGTAATTCTGGCTACTCGGAAGGCTGAGGTGGAAGAATCGCTGGAGCCCAGCAGGCGAGGCTGCGGTGGCCGGGAGCGGCCACTGCACTCCATTCTGGGCGACCGAGTGAGACTCAACTAAAAAAAAAAAAAAAAAAATCAGCCAGGCATGGTAGCGCATGCCTTTAATTCCGGTTACTTGGAAGGCTGAGGCAGAAGGATTGCCAGAGCCCAGCAGGTCAAGGGTGCGGTGACCGGGAGCTGCCACTGCACTCCAGTCTGGGCGTCAGAGTGAGACTCCAAAAAACAACGAAAAAAAGAAAATTTTTATAGGTAATTATAATACATTTGTTTTCTGAAATGTTACAATGCTTTTTCCATGCTTAAAGGATTTCATGGACAAACATGATTCCATACTGGAGGGAAATCCTACAAAAGTGAAGAATGTGACAAAGTGTTTAATTGTTACTTAAGTTTTATTCAGCATCAGAGAACCCACACTGGAAAGAAACCCTACAGATGTGAAGAATGTGGCAAAGCCTTTTCCATTAAAAGAGAATTTAATGAACATACGAGGATCCATACTGGAGAGAAACCATACAAATGTAAAGAATGTGGCAAAGGCTTTAGTAGCTCCTTGAATTGTTTTCAACATCAGAGAGTCCATACTGGAGAGAAACCCTACAAATGTAAAGAATGTAGCAAAGCCTTTTCCACTAAAAGACAATGTACTGAACATATGAGTATCCATACTGGCATAAGACCCTACAGATATGAAGAATGTGGCAAAGCCTTTTCTTTTAAAAGAGTATTTACTGAACATATGAGGATACATACTGGAGAGAAATCTTACAAAAGTAAAGAATGTGACAAGGCCTTTAATAGGCACTCAAGTTGTTTTAAGCATCAGAGAGTCCATACTGGACAGAAAGCCTACAAATGTAAAGAATGTAGCAAAGCCTTTTTCACTAAAAGAAGATGTACTGAATATATAAGTATCCATACTGGAGAGAAACACTACAAATGTGAAAAATGTGACAAACCATTTCACTCTTATACAGGACTTGCTCTACATAAGAGGATCCATACTGAAGTGAAATCCTACAAATGTGAAAAATGTGACAAAGCCTTTCGGTGGCACTCATGTCTCACTCGACATCAGAAAATCCATACCAGAAGGAAATCCTGAAAATATAAATAATGAGGATGAGCTCAGTGGCTCAGTCTGTAATTCCAACATTTTGGTATTGGGATGGCCTGAGTTGGGGGTTTCGAGACCAGCCCAGGCTACTTGATGAGACTTTGTTTCTACAATAAATCAAAAAATTAGCTGGGCATGGAAGCCCATGCTTGTAGTTCTGGCTTCTTAGAAGGCTGAAGTGGAAGGATTGCTGAAGCCCAGCATGTTGCTGCTGGGGTGGCTGCACTCGAGCCTAAACTACAGAGTGAAACTCCAACTCAAAATAAAATTATAAAGCATGTGGGAAAACTTTTAAGTTTTACTCTAACTTTTCTCAACATCAGAGAATTCACAGTTGGTAAATATCCTATAATGATTGGAAGAACATTTGTCAAAATAATTAGCTAAATTTTTTGTTTACATGTTGAATAACATCAGAAGATTGATTTGTCATTTGAGAGGCATAAGTATATTCCATGTATACTTTTGTTTTTGCATTGACAGAATTTGAGAGGGTTTTTGAAGAGCAAATATGACTTATGTAACTCAAACCACATGATGCTATGTCTTCATTCCTTGTGTTTATGTGGAAGCATGTGATCAATTGTTTCTACATTAGAAGCTTGACAGACCCCTCTAGGTGAGCATCATTCTTCTCAACTTTTGATCATGAAGGACTCTGAAATGCAAAATGCATTAAAAGATCTAAGTGGAGATGTTCCTTATGGCTCACGTTTATCAGTATTGCAAGTATTATATGACGTAGGTACTCAGAGTAATAGTTTTGGTCTCTGAAAAAAAAATAACAAATTCAGACTTTTAGAAATCAAATACCTTGCCAATTGAGTATGAAAAAAACAAAAAACAAAACCATGGGCAGTTCATTAATAAACTGATGTTAAAGTGTAAGTGGGAATCTTTTGACAGACATCAGAGAAAAGATAGTTGCTGTTTGAAATGGTGTATCCTGTAAGTTTATGTTTAGCAAATAATTAGCCTCAGTTTTCAAAATTGAAGCAAGGTATACTCTCATGTATACCACCCTAACAGAAGTCCAAAATATTTTTCAAAAATTTGTATTCTGGGCAAATGTGGTGGCTCATGCCTGTATACCCCAACAGGAGGATTGCTTGAGCCCAGAAGTTCAAGGCTGTCCAGGGCAACATATCAGGAGCCCATTTGTACAAAAAGAAATCACACACACTACAAGTTTGTGATATGATTTACTAGTAACACATAGCAAACTTTGGAATGTTTATTAGGACTATATGACTTAAATTGTTTTTAATAAAATATTTTATTTTATTTTATTTTTGAGTTGGAGTCTCATTCTTTCACCCAGTCTGGAGTGCAAGTCATGGTCATGACCAACCCAGTGTTAACTCGCTGGGCTCAAGACATCCTTCTCCCTCATTCTTGCAAGTAGCCGAAACTACACGTGTGTGCTACCATTCCCGGGTAATTTATTGTATTGTAGAGATGAGTTCTCTCCAAGTTGCCTAGGCTCATCTCATCTTGGACTCCCAAACTGCTGGGATTACAGGCTTGAGCCACCGGGTCAATCCAAGAATTATTTACAATGCATTAAAGAATTTTGGACAGAAAATGAAGTATTTTCCTGCCAATACTGTTGACGTATGCCTTCTTATTCAAGATTGTAGGGATATGATGCTGGTTATATACGCTTGAGTAACTTATGAACTAATATTTTTGTAATCTTTTTTCCCAAGCATTTTTTTTTAATATATATAACTACTATCTACATATACGTAGCAGTTATTAGGTCATAATAAATATTACACAGGAGTATAATCATAATACATGACTTTCTGAAATCTGAGTGTTTCAAAATCTTATTTTATACCTTTTTTTTTTCTGAGGTGGAGTCTCTGTCACCCAGACTGGAGTGCAGTGGCACACTCCTGGACACCACAGGCTCTACCTGCTGGGCTCCGGTGATCTCTCCTCGGACTTCCAAGTAGCTGAAACTACAGGCTTGCGCCACCACGCCTGGCTATTTTTTTGATTTATTGCAGAGATGAGGTCTCGCTAAGTTGCCCAGGTGCGTCTCGAACCCGCGGGCTCAGGCAATTCACTCACCTCAGCCTCTCAAAGGCGCGGGATTACAAGCTGAGCCGCCTGGCCTATTTTATACTTTTATGTACACGTTGTACTTCTCTCAGCCTACACATCAGATACAGACTTTTGGTTTTATTTATAATAAGTGAAATATACATATATCACTCTAAAACTTTATGAGTTAGATAACTGGGGAAGAGGAAGTTGGGTTTGTGTGTACAAATGTGTGCTTACATAAGAAGGTAATGAGTTTATGGAACAAAAATAATTTAAAATCTGAAAGCAAGTCTTTTTGCATTGCTCCACATTAAATTTTTAATTCATTAAAATCTAAAGGCTTCTGGTTTAGAATCTCAGTAAAGAAATTTTTTTTCTTTTTTTTTTTTTGAGTTGGTTTAAATGACAAAAGAAAGTCAAAAAGCTTGTTGATTATAGTCTCCCAGTTTTCATTTAAATATATTTGTCCAATAAAGTCAATTTTATAAATTGTAACAGTTGGAGGAGGTTGCCCAGTCTGTAATTATAGCACTTTGGGAGGCTGAGTCGAGGACTGCAGGAGCTCGCGGATTTGAGACCAGCTTGGACAAGTAGAGACCCCGTCTCTGCAATAAATCACAAAACCTAGCTGGATGTGGTTGTTTGTGTCTGTAGTTCCAGCTACTGAAAGACTGAGGTAGAAGAATCAC
>NW_007002623.1:0-645 GCF_000164805.1 Carlito syrichta
GGATTTTAGATTAAAGATTGTGAATCTGTAAAATTCAATTGAACTAAAAATTTTTTTTTTTGTGGGTCAAAATGTAGCTATTGGCAATTTCATATAGTTCAACTATGTTGTTCAACTTAATATGTTCCTAGATTAATTAAAAGTAAATGCAAACAAATTGTTTTATTATATAAGAATATAGAGCATACCAACTGCTATTAGTAAAACTTTTGTTAAAGCTACCTACTTTTTAAAAAGCCCAAAAGTCACAAATTGTTATTTAGAGTACATTTTCATTTACAGCCCAAATTGTCCATCTAAATTTCTTCTTGTACTTCTCCCTGTACAATCTGATCATCGTTTCTTATCACTTCACTGCATCTGTTTATGGTATCCTTATTTCCAAACTTGAAACTTTAGTGAACTTGACACCAGTCTATGCTTGCTATGCATAGAATTATTGTTCTTACAATGTTTCTTAATCTCATATTTTGCTTCCATAAAAATTAATCTAGTTCAGAGCCTTTCATTCTCATGCCTGCACTAATGTAACAATTATTCAAATTGACCATCTAATATCAATTTTTTAAACTTTATTTATATTTATTTATTTATTTATTTATTTATTTATTTATTTGAGTTGGAATCTCACTCGGCCGCCCAAAC
>NW_007002624.1:0-643 GCF_000164805.1 Carlito syrichta
AAAAAAAAATTGAGTCCCCAAAGGGGGAGATGCTACAAACTCCAGATAGGTGTGATTGGAAGTAGAAAAATTATCTGATTTTCTTGCTCTTACATAGTGTGTCTGCACTGCAGTGATAAGACATGGAAGCTATTAACATTGTCACCTGGCAAATCTGCATCTTTGACTAAGAAAAAATTTCTACCCAGAACAAGAATGCAACACTTTCATAGAAGAAATTAGCAACAAACACAGAACTGAAGTTTTGCTCTCAAGAAACTTTATGGATAACCCATGTCAATGAGAAGTCGGGGGTTACTGTGGTATTTCTGTAAATATAGCAATATTATTTAAAGGCATACATTGGTAAAACCTCAAAAAGTTTTAATTTCACGATACAAGTTAAAACTTGTGTAGTCCCTCACTCTTCCCAGGTCACAGAAGCCAAGCGCCATTACTAAAGTATTCCTGTGAAGAAGTGGCAGGGAGAGACAATCACCTTAGACCCTGCCTCACCAATGAAGTAAGAGAGACTGCTGGCTCCAGGCTTTGCCCTACCACTTCAGTGCCTGGCCAGACACTGGCAGCAAGGGCTGTGGAGGGAGTCCAGAGGAACAGTCCCACAGGAGTGGACAAGAGAGGCACCCTGCCACCATCTTGAAGG
>NW_007002625.1:0-625 GCF_000164805.1 Carlito syrichta
GGGGCTGTTTGTTTTTTTCCTTTTGACACATTTGAGTTCCTTGTAGATCTTGGATGTTAGACCTTTGTCAGACATATAGTTGGCAAATATCTTTTCTTATTCTGTGGGCTGTCTCCCTACTCTCTTGATGGTTTCTTTGACTTTGAAGAAGCTTTTCAGTTTGATGAGGTCCTATTTGTCTATCTTATCTCTTATGGCATGGGCTCTTGGAGATTTGATCAGGAAATGGTTGCCTATTCCAATTTCCATAAATGTGTCTCCTGTATTTTCTAAAATTCTTATAGTTTGAGGTTTTATATTTAGGTCTTTGATCCATTGGAGTTGATTTTTGTGTATGGTGATAGGAAGGCACCTTGTTTTAGTCTTCTGCATGTGGTCAGCCAGTTTCCCCAGCTCCATTTACTGAATAGGTGCTCCTCTCCTCAGTGGTTGTTAGTGGAGATTTGTCAAAGATAAGTTGTGTCGAAGATGAGAAATTGAGGTTTTGCTTCCAGGATCTCTATTCTGTTCCATTGGTCTATATGCATGTTCTTATACCACTACCACGATGTTTTAATTATTGTAGCCTTATAATAAAGTTTATAGTCTGGAAGTGTGATACATCTTGCTTTGTTTCTTTTGCTGA
>NW_007002626.1:0-617 GCF_000164805.1 Carlito syrichta
CAAGAGATATAGAGAACACCCACAAGACATCAAATGAGAAGACCAACCCCTAAACACATCGCAATTTGCCTATAAAAAGTAGGCACAAAAGAAAAAATCCTAAAGGCAGCAAGAGAAAAAGGTCAGACCATAAATCGAGCAGACTACTTACCAGGGAAAACCAATCTGAATAGCACAGACCTATTGGCAGAAGCACTACAAGCAAGAAGGTACTGGAGTCCAATATTCAAAGTCCTTAAAAAATAAATAATTTCACTCAAGAATTTCCTATCCAGCCAAGCTCAACTTCATCAGTGATGGAGAATTAAAAACCTTCTCAGGCATCCAATCCCTAAGAGATTATGTAGCTTCCAGACCAGCTGTATAGGAGACATTTTAAAAGGTATTAAGCACAAAAGAAAGAAAAAAAAAAAAAAAGAATGACCACACACTTCCACAATGGAGCACGGAATCAACAGAGAACACAGTGTGAAAAGAAACTTGAAAACATATACATACGTCAACTCCAAAGCCAAAAGAAAACAAGCAAACAAAGAAAGAACTTTATAAGAGGATTGTGACAGGGATAAACAATCACATTTCAATAATCAGCTTGAATGTGAATGGACTAAATGTAC
>NW_007002627.1:0-715 GCF_000164805.1 Carlito syrichta
TTTTTTTTATCAGTTTTTAATCAGCAAAATGAAGCATAGAAAAAAAAATACAAAAAAAGAAGACTCTTTGCCTGTCATTTTCACACAGATTTATCTTTTGAGGATGCACTTTAGTTGTAGTGGACTAAACAGGATGGGAACTAACCATCCTGTCAGTCAGTCAACAAAAACTTCAGAGATGACAGATGATAGATGATAGATCGATAGATAGATCGATACGTAGATAGATACGTAGGTAGGTAGATAGATAGATAGATCAATCGATCGATAGATAGATAGATCGATAGATCGATAGATACGTAGGTAGATAGATAGATAGATAGACAGATAGATAGAAACAATAGATAGATGACCTAGCCTCTCAGAGATCAATATTAGTCTATCAAGTTCTGTCATTTTTTAAGGTTTTACCAACCTGTGCCTATCACAATGCTGTTTGTACCTTGCACCTCTGCCTACAATTATGGGCAAAGTCACGCAAAGGAAGACATCCAGAGGCATAGTTAACTTTGGGAGTGAAGGCTATCAAACTCTGGCTTTCAGAGATAGATGGACAGCAGATAATTCACACTCAGTACACCCTGCCAGAGACAGCCCATTTACAGATAAACATGACTACCTAAAGGTGAAAATAAAAAATGTCTATTAATAAATCCAAGCTTTTAAAATGTATTTTATAAATATCAGTCATTTTATTTTAATATTTTAATAATGA
>NW_007002628.1:0-1054 GCF_000164805.1 Carlito syrichta
AGGCTGAGAAGAGCAACACAGGGAGTCCCCCATTTAGTGATCCCCTCCAGTGATCACCCATGAAACAAAGGCAAAGAGTGGTCACTACTGCATCCAGCGTGAGGGGTGCATGTCTAGCACACTCTGGCAGGTGCAGAATTCTCCTAGAGACTGCCGGGTGAGGCCAGGCTGGATGCAGAAATCTGATTCTCAGTTCACCCTTCACCCTACATGCCTTGCCATCTGTTTTCTGGGCCACCTCACAGTCCTGGAAAGAAAAGATTAATTTCCACTGTCACTAGAGCCTGGTAAACATGAGATTTTGAGTGAGAATCTTGGATCTGAGTCTCAGTTTTTCTATTTTCTTCCTTATGACGTGGGATAAGTTGTTAACCTCTCTAAAGCTCTGTTCCTCATTTGAGAAATAGAGAAAATAGAATTGTGTGGCTCTCAGAACTATTGTCAGGGATAGATAAAATAACATTTGAGAAATGCAGCTTGAAAACACTGAAGCCCATACAAAACTAGAAGTCAGGTTCACCTTTCTAGCATAGTCATCATTTTTGGTGTTAGCATTGCAAAACCAGACAGCACCATGTCTATCTTCCTTTTATGGTAAAACCAAGAATAAGTGTGAGAACAATTTTTGGGCCAAGGAAGCATTACTAGATCACATCTTTCAGGTCTGAATACTTAACAAAGCACTGTGAGGCCTGGTATGGAGAGGCCCTGTTCCCTGGCACTCAGGCCCAGCAACTGCTGACAGAACAAGCGGTATTTCCGCTTTAGCTGAGAGGAACATGAGAAAGAGCCTGTGAGATCCACTGGACCCTTCCCTTCTCCACTCTCCCTGACCAGGCACAGGTGGCCACTCAGGGAACACTCATTAGAAGGGCAGTATTTGTTAAAACAGTGAAGTACTTTATTAGTTAAGTATCTGCTATCCAGGGCACCCCCACCCTGCCCTGTGCTGCCAAGAAGCCAGCCCCTTTGGACCCCACAGAGCTCCCTGTTCCTGAAATGTAACCCAGGCAGGGCAGGATAGCAGGACAATGCTCCATGGATAATGGAAGGA
>NW_007002629.1:0-580 GCF_000164805.1 Carlito syrichta
TACATCTAAAAGGTTTAAACAGACTTGCTAAAGAAAGACTTTGTGGAACACTGAGCACAGAGAAAAAAAATCAACCCCATTCGTTGCCCTTGTTGTCAGTTACTAAACAGAATGTTCAAATTTAGATTATTCTAACTAATAATTTAGGTATTCCGGTTTGGGAGATGATCACAAACATTATTCTCACAATGAAATAAGATACAATGACTAGATGTTCACTCTTCCCATACATCAGTACTCTACACTACACATCCAGGCCTTCCTTTCCATGCTTAGAAAGTAAGTGTTGGTTTGCTTATAAAGTGATGAAACCCATTCTTAGAAGAGAATTTATCTCATTACTTTAAAGTCATACCAAATATGAAACCCAATGTCTCATGAACTTTTAAGCTTCTACGGGGAATTGAAGGGCAATGTTTCTAGTGCTACCAGCTTCAACTACCGTTTGCCCTGTATTCTAGATGTTAGAGTTGGTCTGGATCTTACAGATTATTTGTGTAATATCCAAAACAGAACAAATTAAATAGTTGTTTTCCTAAGGGCAGTGCCATCAACTCAGTCAATCAAGCCAGAAACCAGA
>NW_007002630.1:0-559 GCF_000164805.1 Carlito syrichta
CCTATCTGACTTAAGGTAACAAGCTTGCTAGCCACCTCAATTAACTTGCTAGCTATCAATATAGACAGCAGGCTAGCCAACCGACTTATCTAGCTGACTTGAACAACTATCCGGCTGAGTAGCAAGCTGATTTATCTAGCTAGCTACCTACCTAGCCAGCTGAGTAGACAGCTTACTAAACTAGCAGATTTAACAAGCTAGCAAGTTGGCTAGCCAGCTGACTTATCTCGCTGACATCACTAGGTAGACAGGTACCTATCTAGCTGACTTAACTAGCTAGCTACCTAACTAGTCATTTGGCTAGCGAGCTATCTTAACTAACTGTATTAATCACCTAGCCAACTGGTTAGCCAACTGACTTAAGTAGATGACTTAACTAGTAGCTACCTAACTAGCCAGCTTACTAAAATAGTTAGCTAACTAGCTAGCTACCTAGGTAGCCAACTGACTTAAATAGTTAGCTAACTAGCTAGCTACCTAGCTAACAAGCTGACTTAAATACTTAGCTGTCTTGCTAGCTAACTGACTTAACCAGTTAGATAACTAGTTAGCTTAATCA
>NW_007002631.1:0-3510 GCF_000164805.1 Carlito syrichta
GCCAGCTAGCTAGATATGTAGAGAGCTGGTAGGTCAGCTGTCTACCCAGCTGGCTCACTAGTTAAATCACCTAATTGAGTCAGCTGTCTAGCCAGCTCGCTGGGGAGTTAAGTCAAGTAGTTAAGTCAGCTGGCTAGCCAGGTGGCTAGCTAGGTAGCAAGCTAGCTAAGTCAGCTGGTTAGCAAGTGGGATAGCTCCTTAAGTCAGCTAGTTAATTCAGTTGGCTTCCCAGCTGGCTAGCTAGGTAGCTAGCTAGTTAAGTCAATTGGGTAGCCAGCTAGCTAGCTGGTTAAGACAGTTAATTCAGCTCACCATCCACCTGGCTAGCTAGTTAAGTCAGCTGTCCAGCCAGATGGCTAGCAGGTTAAGTTAACTGGTTAAGTCATCTGTACAGCCAGCTTTTTAGCTAGGTAGCTAGATAGTTAAGTCAGCCAGTCAAGTCAGCTGGCTAACAAGGTGGCTAGCTAGTTAAGTCAGCAAGATAAGGCAGCTGATTAGCTAGTTCAATCAGTTTGTTAAGTCAGCTGGTTAGTCAGCTGCCTAGCAGGGTAACTGGCTAGTTAAGGCAGCTGGCTAGCCAGCTAAATAGCTAGTTAAGTAACATAGTTAAGTAAGTACACTGGAAAGTAGGTTAGCAGACAGTTAGGTAGTTAATTCAACTAGAAATCCAGCGGATTAGGTAGGTAGGCAGCTACTTAGTTCAGCTGACTAGTCATCAAACTGTCTAGTTATGTCAGCTAGTTAAGTTAGCTGGCTATCTAGCTGCCTAGCCAGGTGGCCAGCTATTTAAGCCTGCTGACTAGCCTGCTGACAACTTCGTTAAGTCAGCTAGTTAAATCAGATGGCTAGGCTGCTGGCTACATATGTAGCTAGGCAATTAACTCAGCTGGCGAGCCAGTTGGACAGTTAGTTAAGTCAGCTACTTTAGTCATTTGTCTAACTTGCTGGCTATCTAGTTAAGTCAGCTTGTTAACCCAGTTGTCTATCCAGCTGGCTAGCTGGTTAAAAAACTAGTTACAGTAGATGGGTAGTGTGCTGGCTCACTAGTTATTTCAGCTAGTTAACTCCTCTGGCTGGCTAGGAAGTTAGCTAGTTAAGTCAGCTAGATATGTCAGTTGGCTAGATAGATAAGTCAGCTAGTTGTCATCTAGTTACATGATAGCTAGCTAAGTAGCTAGCTAGGTACAACAGCTACTTTAGTCAGCTGGCTAACTAAGAAGCTAGCTGGTTAATTCAGCTAGTTAACTCAGCTTGCTATCTAGTTAAGTCAGTGAGTTAAGTCAACTTGCTAGCTAGCTGCCTAGCAGGATAGCTAGCTAGTTAAGTCAGCTGGATAGCCAGATAACTAGCTATTTAAGTCACCTAGTTAAGTCAGCTCGCTGGACAGCAGGTTAGCTAGGTGGTTAGGTAGTTATGTCAGCGGACAAACCGGTGGGCTATGTAGGTATGTAGATTGTTAAGTCAGCTGGCTAGCCATCAGGTGTATATTTATGTCAGCTAGATAAGTCAGCTGGCTAGCCAGCTGGCTAGCTAGGTAGCTAGCTAGTTAATTCTGCTGGCTAGCCAGCTGGCTATTCGTTAAGGCAGCTAGTTAAGTCAGCTGGCTAGCCTGCTGGGTAGCTAGCTAATTCAGCTAGTTAAGTCAGCTGGCAAGCCAGCATGCTAGTTAGGTAGCTAGCTATTTATGTCAACTGTATAGCCAGCTGGCTAGATAGGTAGCTAGCTAGTTAAGTCTGCTTGCTAGCCAGCTATCTACTTCGTGAAGTCAGCTAGTTAAGTCAGCTTGCTAGCCTGCTGGATAGCTACGTAGTTAGGCAATTAAGTCATCTAGATAGCCAGCTGGCTAGATAGGTAGCTAGCTGGTTATGTCAGCTGTCTAGCAAGCTGGCTAGAAAGTTATGTGACCAAGTTAAGTCAGCTCACTAGACATATGGCTAGGTAGGTAGCTTGCCAGTTATGTCAGCTTGCTAGATAGCTTGCTAGCAAGATAAGTCACCTAGTTAATTCAGCTGAATAGCCAACTGGCTAGCTATGTATCAAGCTAGTTAATTCAACTGGATAGAAAGCAGGCCAGCTAGTTAAAACAGCAAGTTAAGTCAGTTGTCTAGCCAAGTTAAGCCGGCTGGTTAGCAGGCTTTTCAGGTAGGTGGCCAGCTAGTTAAGACAGCTGGCTAGCCAGCTCACCAGCAGAGTGGCCGGGTAGTTAAACCGGCTGGCTATCTGAATGCCTAGCCAGCTGGCTGCTTATTTAAGTTGGCTGGCTAGCCAGCATGCCAGCCAAGTAGCTAGCTAGCTAAGCCAAATGGCTAGCAGTCTAGTCAAATATGCAGCTAGCTACTTAAGTCAGTTGGCTAGCCAGCTATCCAGTCAGCTTGTGAGTCAGCTAGTAAAGTCAGCTACCTATCCACCTAGCTAATTAAGTCAGCTAGCAACTCAGCTAACTATTGAGTTAGCTAGTTAAGTCAGCTAGCTATTCAGCTTGCTACTCAGCTAGCTAGCTGGTCAACTAGATAGTTAAGTCAGCTATCCAGCTAACTAGCTAGTTAGCCAGCTAGTTAAGTCAGCTAGATAGACAGCTAGATAACTTGTTTGCTATTTAGTTATGTCAGCTGGATAGCCAGCTAGCTAGTCAGGTAGCTATTTAAGACAGCTAGCAAATGAGCTAGTTATTTCGCTAACTAGTCAGTTATCAACTCAGCTAGCTGCTCAGCTAACTAGTGGGTTCGCTCGCTTTCCATCAGGTTAGCTTATTAGTTGGCTCTCTCGCCTGCCAACCGGTCAGCAAACTAGTCATCTCGCTCTCCAGCCAACATGTCACCTAACTTGTCTGCTCACTCACAGGCCAAGAGGTTACCTAGCTAGTCGGCTTGCTTGCCAGCCAACTAATTAAGTCACCTCACCAGTCGGTTCGTTTGCCACCTGACTAGTTAATCAGCTTGCACGTCACATCACAGGCCAGCCAACTAGTTAATTTGGCTGACAGGTCAGTTCACTTGCCAGCCTACTAGTTAAGTCAGCTAACCAGTTGACTGCATAGCCAGCCAACTAGTAAAGTCAACTAACCAATCATCCGACTAGCTGGCTAATTTGTCAGGCGACAAGTCAGCTAACTAGTCACTGACAAGTTAGTCCAGTTAACTAGTCGGACTACTAATTGGCCAACTAATTAGTTCAGCCCACCAAACATCCAACTACTTAAGAGAACTGACTAGTGGGCCAACTCGTAAGTCAACTATCTAACCTAGCTAACTATTCTGCTGACTAGGTGGCCAACTTGTTAATCCAGCTAACAAGTCAGTCGAGTAGGCAGTCAACGTGTTAGACCACCTAACTCTTCTGCCGACTTATCAGTCAACAAGTTAAGTCACCTATCTAACTCGTTAACCAACTAGTTAATTTAGCTAGTTAACTCGTTTACCAACTAGTTAAAAGAGTTAGCTAATTCATTAACCAACTCGATAAGTCAGCTAGCTCTCTCATTAGCCAACTAGTTAAGTCAGCTAGCTAAGC
>NW_007002631.1:3530-5138 GCF_000164805.1 Carlito syrichta
TGGCTAGATAGGTAGCTAGCTAGTTAAGTCTGCTTGCTAGCCAGCTGTCTACTTCGTGAAGTCAGCTAGTTAAGTCAGCTTGCTAGCCTGCTGGATAGCTATGTAGCTAGGCAATTAAGTCATCTAGATAGCCAGCTGGCTAGATAAGTAGCTAGCTGGTTATGTCAGCTGTCTAGCAAGCTGGCTAGAAAGTTATGTGACCAAGTTAAGTCAGCTCACTAGACATATGGCTAGGTAGGTAGCTTGCCAGTTATGTCAGCTTGCTAGATAGCTTGCTAGCAAGATAAGTCACCTAGTTAATTCAGCTGAATAGCCAACTGGCTAGCTATGTATCAAGCTAGTTAATTCAACTGGATAGAAAGCAGGCCAGCTAGTTAAAACAGCAAGTTAAGTCAGTTGTCTAGCCAAGTTAAGCCGCCTGGTTAGCAGGCTTTTCAGGTAGGTGGCCAGCTAGTTAAGACAGCTGGCTAGCCAGCTCACCAGCAGAGTGGCCAGTTAGTTAAACCGACTGGCTATCTGAATGCCTAGCCAGCTGGCTGCCTATTTAAGTTGGCCGGCTAGCCAGCATGCCAGCCAAGTAGCTAGCTAGCTAAGCCAAATGACTAGCAGTCTAGTCACATATGCAGCTAGCTACTTAAGTCAGCTGGCTAGCCAGCTATCCAGCCAGCTTGCGAGTCAGCTAGTAAAGCCAGTTACCTATCCACCTAGTGAATTAAGTCAGCTAGCAACTCAGCTAACTATTGAGTTAGCTAGTTAAGTCAGCTGGCTATTCAGCTTGCTACTCAGCTAGCTAGCTGGTCAACTAGATAGTTAAGTCAGCTATTCAGCTAACTAGCTAGTTAGCCAGCTAGTTAAGTCAGCTAGATAGACAGCTAGATAACTTGTTTGCTATTTAGTTATGTCAGTTAGATAGCCAGCTAGCTAGTCAGGTAGCTATTTAAGA
Source organism: Carlito syrichta (assembly GCF_000164805.1). NCBI lineage: Eukaryota > Metazoa > Chordata > Mammalia > Primates > Tarsiidae > Carlito > Carlito syrichta. The sequence goes on from NW_007002631.1 coordinate 4,474, forward strand.
CAGCTAGCAAATGAGCTAGTTATTTCGCTAACTAGTCAGTTATCAACTCAGCTAGCTGCTCAGCTAACTAGTGGACTCACTCGCTAAGTCAGCTAGTTATTCAGGTTAGCTTATTAGTTGGCTCTCTTGCCTGCCAAACGGTCAGCAAACTAGTCATCTCACTCTCCAGTCAACATGTCACCTAACTTGTCTGCTCACTCACAGGCCAAGAGGTTACCTAGCTAGTCGACTTGCTTGCCAGCCAACTAATTAAGTCACCTCACCAGTCGGTTCGTTTGCCACCTGACTAGTTAATCAGCTTGCATGTCACGTCACAGGCCAGCCAACTAGTTAATTTGGCTGACAGGTCGGCTCACTTGCCAACCTACTAGTTAAGTCAGCTAACCAGTTGACAGCCTAGCCAGCCAACTAGTAAAGTCAGCTAACCAATCATCCGACTAGCTGGCTAATTTGTCAGGCGACAAGTCAGCTAACTAGTCACTGACAAGTTAGCCCAGTTAACTAGTCGGACTACTAATTGGCCAACTAATTAGTTCAGCCCACCAAACATCCAATTACTTAAGAGAGGTGACTAGTGGGCCAACTCGTAAGTCAACTATCTAACTTAGCTAACTATTCTGCTGACTAGGTGGCCAACTTGTTAATCCAGCTAACAAGTCAGTCGA
>NW_007002631.1:5158-6540 GCF_000164805.1 Carlito syrichta
CTTGCTAGCTTAAGTCAGCTAGGTAAGTCAGTTGTCTAGCCAGCTTGCTAGATAGGGAGCCAGCTAGTTAATTCAGCTGACTAGCTAGGTAAATCAGCTAGTTAAGTCAGCTGGAAACTAGCTGGCTAGCTAGTTAAGTCAGCTCGTTAAGGCAGTTGACTATTCAGCTGGTTAGTTAGTTAAAAAGCTAGTTAAGGCAGATGGCTATGCATCAGGCTAGCTAGTCATTTCAGCTAGTTAAGTCAGCTGGCTAACTGGGAAGCTAGTTATATAAGTCAGCTAGTTATGTCAGCTAGCTAGCTAGTTAATTCAGCTAGTTAAGTCAGCTGGCAAGTTATATAGCTAGCTAGGTAGCTAGCTAGTTAAGACAGCTAGTTAAGCCAGCTGGCTAGCTAGTTAGCTATCTGGTTAATTTAGCTAGTTAAGCCATCTTGGTAGCTAGTTAATTCAGCGAGCTAAGTCATCTGGCTAGCCAGTTGCCTAACTGGGTAAATAGCTAGTTAAGTCAGCTGGCTAGTCAGTTAACCAGCTAGTTAAGTAACCAAGTTAAGTCAACTCACTAGCAAGATGGTTAGGTAGGTAGCTTGGTAAAGTCAGCTGGAAAGCCAATGAGCTATGTAGGTAGTTAGCTAGTTAACTCAGCTGTCTATCCAGCTGGCTAGCTAGGTAGCTAGGCAGTTAGGTCAGCCTGCTAGCCAGCTGGCTAGCTACTTAAGTCACCTACTTAAGTCAGGTGACTAGACAGCTGGCTTGCTAAGGAGCTAGATAGTTAAGTCAGCTTTCTAACCTGCTGGATAGCTAGTAAAGCCACCTAGTTAAATCAGCTGGATATCCAGCTGTCTAGCTAGGTAGCTTGTTACTTAAGTCAGCTGGCTAGTCAGCTGGCTAGCAATTAAGTCACCTAGTCAAGTGATCTCTCTAGTCAGCTGGCTATCTATATAGCAAGCTAATTAATTCAGCTGTCTGGCACTCAAGCCAGCTATTCAAGTAAGCTAGTTAGTCAGCTGGCTAGCCAGCTGGCTAGCTAAGTAATGAGCTTGTTAAGTCAGTTGGCTAGCCAATTGTCTAGCTAATTAAGTCAGCTACTTAAGTGTGCTGACTAGCCTGCTAGCTAGCTAGGTAGAGAGCTAGTTAACTGGGTACTCAGAAGGCTAACCAGTTTAGTCTCCTAGTTGTGCCAGCTGGCTTGATGGTTAAATCAACTAGTTAACTCAGTTGGCTAGCCAGTTGGATAGCTAGGTAGCAAGCTAGTTAACTCAGCTGGCTAGCCAGCTAGCTAGTTATTTAAGTCAGCTAGTTAATTCATTTGGCTTCCCAGCTGCCTAGCTAGGTTAAGTCAGCTGGCTAACCAGCTGGCTAGCTATGTAGCTAGGTAGTTAATT
>NW_007002631.1:6560-7408 GCF_000164805.1 Carlito syrichta
TGTCTAGCCAGCTTGCTAGATAGGGAGCCAGCTAGTTAATTCAGCTGACTAGCTAGCTGAATAGCTTGGTAAATCAGCTAGTTAAATCAGCTGGAAACTAGCTGGCTAGCTAGTTAAGTCAGCTCATTAAAGCAGTTGACTATTCAGCTGGTTAGTTAGTTAAAAAGCTAGTTAAGGCAGATGGCTATGCATCAGGCTAGCTAGTTATTTCAGCTAGTTAAGTCAGCTGGCTAACTGGGAAGCTAGTTATATAAGTCAGCTAGTTATGTCAGCTAGCTAGCTAGTTAATTCAGCTAGTTATGTCAGCTGGCAAGCTATATAGCTAACTAGGTAGCTAGCTAGTTAAGACAGCTAGTTAAGCCAGCTGGCTAGCTAGTTAGCTATCTGGTTAATTTAGCTAGTTAAGTCATCTTGGTAGCTAGTTAATTCAGCGAGCTAAGTCATCTGGCTAGCCAGTTGCCTAACTGGGTAAATAGCTAGTTAAGTCAGCTGGCTAGCCAGTTAACCAGCTAGTTAAGTAACCAAGTTAAGTCAGCTCACTAGCAAGATGGTTAGGTAGATAGCTTGGTAAAGTCAGCTGGAAAGTCAATGAACTATGTAGGTAGTTAGCTAGTTAACTCAGCTGTCTATTCATCTTTCTAGCTAGGTAGTTAGGCAGTTAGGTCAGCCTGCTAGCCAGCTAGCTAGCTACTTAAGTCATCTACTTAAGTCAGGTGGCTAGACAGCTGGCTAGCTAAGGAGCTAGACAGTTAAGTCAGCTTTCTAACCGGCTGGCTAGCTAGTAAAGCCACCTAGTTAAATCAGCTGGATATCCAGCTGTCTAGCTAGGTAGCTTGTTACTTAAGTCA
>NW_007002631.1:8007-9019 GCF_000164805.1 Carlito syrichta
ATTTAAGTGAGCTGGCTAGACAGCTGGCTAGCTAGGTGGCTAGCTAGCTAATGCAGCTGGCTAGCCGAATGGCTATCTAGTTAGTCAGCTTGTTAAGTCAGCTTGTTAGTCAGCCACCTAATTTGGAGGCTGGCAAGTTAAACCGGCTTGTTAGTAGGCTGGTTAGGTAGGTGGTCAGCTACTTAAGCCGGCTGGCTAGTCAGCTGACCAGCAGGATGCTTGGCTAGTTAATTCGGCTGACTGTCCCACTAACCAGCCAGACGGCTGGCTATTAATCCTGGCTTGCTAGCCAGGTTGCCAGCTCACTAGCTAGGTAGCTGGCTGCCTATCCAGCTAGCCAGTCAATTAGCTAGCTAGTTAAGGCAACTGGCTAGCCAGCTAGACAGTCAAAAATCTACTCAGCTAGATACATCAGATAGCTAGCCAACTAGCTAGATAAGTCAACTAGCGAGTCAACTAAGAATCCAGCTGGCTAGTTAAGTCAGCTAGCTAGTCAGGTTGCTTGTCAGTTAGCTAGTTAAGTCAGCTAGCCAGACAGCTAGCTTGTCAGTTAGATATTTAAGTCAGTTAGCCGGTAGCCAGATAACTAACTAGTTAAGTCAGCAAGGTAGAGAGTGAGTTAGCTTTTTTGCTAGCTAGTTATGTCAGCTAGATAGCCAGCTATCTATTCAGCTAGCTAGTCAAGTCAGCTATCAAATCAGCTAGTTAGCTAACGAGTCAGCTAGCAACTCAGCTATCTCGTCAGCTACCTAGTGGGCTCACTCGCTTTCCATCAGGTCAGCAAACTAATCAGTTTGCTCGCCTCCCAACCGGTCAGCAAACTAGTTGGCTTGCTCACCAGCCAACAGGTCAACTAATTTGTTGGCTCATTCCCAGGACATCAAGTCAGCTAACTAATCAGCTTCCTCGCCAGCCATCTAGTTAAGTCAGACCACGTGTCGATTCGCTCGCCATTCAACTAGTTAAGTCAGCTCACCTGTCGGCTCACTGTCTGGCTGACAAGTTAAGTTGT
>NW_007002632.1:0-551 GCF_000164805.1 Carlito syrichta
CAGACTTTTGCACTATTATGAAAATCCATCCAGACAGAGGTGTCTTGTCACTTCCATCCTCGTCCTGCATGCCACTTCACTGCCCCATGCAGTTGACAGCTACTCAATAAACATTTGTGGTTTGAGCCAAGAGGAGATAATAGATAATGAGAATTAACATGAAGCGGGTGACATGTGGTGTCAGAGTCATTTTATTAGATTACCGAATCAGAAATGTCTCAGGAATTGTATGTGCAGATAGACCACGGGAGAATAAAAATTGCACAGAATTTTGTTTTGAAAGACAGAGCATTTAGGTTCCCTTGACACCCCCTCTTTCTTATCTCACTTGACTTTGCAGTGCCAGCTGCACCCCCTGTTCCAAGTGAAAATGTCTTCCACCAGTGAGCTGTCTCCTTGATCTCCTCCATCTCAAAGAATGCTTAATAGACTCACTAATACTTTGGAGGAGCTGGGCAGCTCTTGGTTGATCAGTAGCCTTCCTGCTTCTCTCCTCTATCTGTATTCTGTTTCTTTCATGCCAACTGAAACATGAAGTGGGCATCACATTT
>NW_007002633.1:0-814 GCF_000164805.1 Carlito syrichta
ACAGAGGTTTTCCTTTGGAAAAGCGACAGGGAGACACTATTGCCCCAGGCACTCCCCCACCATTGAAGCAGGAGAGAGATTGCTCTGGGCTTTGTCTCATCACTTCAGTACCTTGAAGGGCACTGGAAGGGGCTGCAGATGGTGTCCAGAGGCAAGTTCCCACAGAAGAAGACAAGAGAGGCACCCGCCACCATATTGAAGACGGGGCAGGAACGTGCTCCAACTTGCTCATTTCAGACCAACAGTTCTGGTCTCTGTGACTGGGAGTCCGGGGCTAACCCAAACCCCCTTCTTCCCAGCAATCCTCTGAACATCAGATTCACATAGCTGGGCCGTGACTGAGAGGGACAAACCCAGGCAGAGCCTGGACGTCAATTGCCTGGCTGTGGCACCCCAGCGAGAGTATATACCTGGGGCAGAGACAGTCACGTACCTCCCCACCAGAGATCTTCCTGACCGTACGAGAGTGGGTCCACCGTCCCTCCTCCTTCCCTGCTTCATTCCCTGAGGAGAGAGTGAAAGAGGTGGCTCTGCAGGAGAGACTTGATGAGAGGAACAATTACAGAGCCTGCCACAAGAGGGCAGGTTTCTTTTGTTTTGGTTTTTTGGGTTTTTTGGGTTTTTTAATTTTCAATTATTTTCTAATTAAAAAAATTTTTTGATGGTTGTGTGTTAGTTCATCTATTTTAAAAATATTTTTCCTTTGTGCATGAATGTGTATGTGAGGATTTGATCTGCATACCCCCCATTTTTTAAATTTTCCTTTCCTTTTCTGTTTCTTTCTTCTTTTGTTGTTTTCTGTTTTTGTGTGTAG
>NW_007002634.1:0-1174 GCF_000164805.1 Carlito syrichta
TCTAGCTGTCCAGTTAGTTAGCTGCTTGAATAATTAGCTGACTTACCCAGCTAGACAGCTGGTTAGCCAGCTGATCAACTAGCTGACATAACAATTTAGCCAGCTGGCTAGTGAGCTGACATAACTAGCTAACAACACTAGCTAGCCTGGTGTCTAGCCAGGTGACTTAACTAGCTAGCTACCGAGCTAACCTGCTGGGAAGCCCGAAGAATTAATTAGTTGACTTAAATAGCTAGCCAGCTGGCTAGCCAACTGATTTAACTAGTTCGCTACCTAGCTAGCCAGCTGACAAGCCAGCTGTCTTAACTAGCTGACTTAAATAGCTGGCCTGCTTGATTGTCAGCAGAATTAATTAGCTTGTTATATAGATAGACAGCTGACACTTAGGTGTATTAAATAGATAGCCAGCTGCCTAGCCAGCTGATTAAAGTAGCAAGCTACCTAGCTAGCAAGCTGGCTAGCCAGCTGACTTAACTATGTGACTTAACTAGACAGCCAGCTGGCTGGACAAATGACATAACTAGCTAACTACTTAGTCATCCAGCTGTATAACTAGCTGTTGACTTAACTAGGTTACCTAACTAGCTAACCAGCTGGCTGGACAGCTGACATAACTAGCTAGTTACACGGCTAGCCAGCTGTCTAGCCAGTTGATTTAACTAGGTTACTTAACTAACTAGCCAGCTGGCTTGCAGGCTTACAAAACTGTATAGCTACCTAGTTAGCCAACTGGATAGCCAGCTGACTTAACTAGATAGCTGCGTACATATCCCACTGTCTTGCCAGTTGACTTAACTACCTATCTTTCTAGCTAACCAGCTTGCTAGTGAGCTGAATTAACTAGCTGACTTAACTAGCTAGCCAGGTGATGTAACTAGCTGACTTAACTATCTAGGTAACCAGCAAACCAGCTGACTTTACCAGCTAAAATAACTAGCTAGCATACTAGCTAGCTATGTAATTAGTTAGCCAACTTAACTATCTGACTTAACTAACTAGCTAGGTGACATAACCAGCTGACTTATCTAGCTGACTACCTAGCAAGACAGTTGACTTTACTATCTGAAATAACTAGCCAGAGAGCTGTCTAGCCATCTGAATTAACTAGCTTTTTAAATAGCTAGCGGGCTGGCTAGCCAACTGTCTTAATGAGATAAATTAACTAGCTAGCCAG
>NW_007002635.1:0-545 GCF_000164805.1 Carlito syrichta
AAAAACAATTACACACACACACACACACACACACACACACACACACACACACACACACACCAAAACAAACTGGGGTAACAACAAAGCAACAGCAACAAAAAAACCCAGGAAAACCAAACACACACACATGCCCAGTACAAAATGAATGGAGAAGAAAAAAAGAACAGGAAAAAAAGATTTAAAAACAGGAATTCAGATTAAATCCTCACATTATATATTCACACACATTAAACTAAAAAAAGAGAGCAAAAGAGCAAAAACAAACCAATGAAAAAAAACTGAAAGATGAACAATGTCATTCACATACACATATAAACAGAAAACAAAAGAAGAAAGAGGAAAAACGGGGGGAGATATGGATCAAACCTTCACATACATATTCATGCATAAAGGAAAAATCTTTTTAAAAATTAGAAAATCTAACAAACAGGTTTAAAAAATTTAATTTAAAAAAAATTTTTAAGAAAATGTCCCTCTAGTGGCAGATTTTGTAATTGTTCTTCTCATCTGCTTCTCTGCTATCTCCTGCAGAGCTTCCCCCCCCC
>NW_007002636.1:0-518 GCF_000164805.1 Carlito syrichta
AGCCCAGACAAGTAAGATTGGGCACGGACTTGGCTCTGGTTTTGAGGTGGGCCATCCTGGTTGGCTCCTGTGGCTGGGCAGGATCTGGTGTGAGGTCTCCGCTGAGGTAGCAGGGCTCGGCCTGTCTCGTGGTCTCAGAGGCGTCCAAGGCATATGTGGAGGGCACGCGGACCCAGCAGCTCTGTTCTATGTCATACTGCGGAAACCACAGCCTCCCCACGTCCAGGTCTTTGGGGAGTTTGGGCATGGAGTTCCATTTGAGGAACCTCCAAGCCCCTCGGGCTCTGTCCTGAGCCCCTGAGGTTTCCAGGGAATAGGCTGGCACCCTGGACTCTCCAGAAGAAGAGCCCAGACAAGTAAGATTGGGCACGGACTTCGCTCTGGTTTTGAGGTGGGCCACCCTGGTGGGCTCCTGGGGATGGGCAAGATCTGCTGTGGGTTCTCCGCTGAGGTGGCAAGGCTGGGCCTGTCCCGTGGTCTCAGGGGCGTCCAAGGCATATGTGGAGAGCACACGGACC
>NW_007002637.1:0-2785 GCF_000164805.1 Carlito syrichta
TCCAGATGGCTAGATAGTTAGAGAGCTATTAAGTCAGCTGGCTAGCCAGCTGGATAACTAGTTAACCTAGCTAGTTTAGACACCCTGCTGGGCACCTGCCTAGCATGTTAATCAACTAGTTGATTAATCAGTTGGCTAACCAGCTAGCCAGATAGTTAAGTTACCTTGTTAAGTCAGTTGGCTAACCAGCTCGCTAGATAGTTAAATTGGTACTTAATTCAGAGGGCTAGACAGCTGTCTGGCTAGTTATTTCGGTTATAAAGTCAACTGGCTAGTTAGGTAGCCAGCTAGTTAAGTCAGCTAGTTATGTCAGTTATCTAGCTAGTTTCTTCAGCTAGTAACGTCAGCTAGCTAGCTAGATAGCTAGCTAGGATGCTAGCTAGTTATTTCAGCTAGTAAAGTCAGCTGGTTTGCTAGGTAGCTAGATAGTTATGTCAGCTAGTTACATCAGCTGGCTAGCTAGTTAAGTCAGGAAGTTAAGTCAGCTGGCTAGCCACCTGCCTATCTGGGTAGCTAGCTAGTTAAGTCAGCTGGAAAGCTAGCTGACTAGCTAGTTATGTCACCTAGTTAGGTCAACTCGCTAGCCAGCTTGTTAGCTAGAAAGTTAGGTAGTTAAGTCAGCTGGCAAGCCAGCGGGTTATTGAGGTAGCTAACTAGATAAGTCATCTGGCTATCCAGCTGGCTAACTAGGTAGCTAGACAGTTATGCTAGCTAAGTAGTTATGCTAGCTAAGTAGCGAACTAGATGAGTCAGTTGGATAGGCAGCTGGCTAGCTATTTAAGTCAGTTAGTGAATTCATCTGGATTCCTAGCTGGCTAGCTAGGTAGCTAGCTAGTTAAGTCAACTGGTTAGCCACCAGGCTAGCTAGTATTGCCAGCTAGTTATGTCAGCTCACTAACCAGCCCACTAAATTATGTCAACTAGTTGAATCAGTTGGCTAACCAGCTGGCTAGCTTGTTATGTCAGCTAATTCATTCATGTGGCTAGCCAACTGGCCAGCTAGGTAGCTCACTACTTTAGTCAGCTGACTAGTCATCTGGCTACCTGGTTAAGTCAGTTAGTTAAGTCAGCTGGCTAGCCACCTGGCTCATTAGGTAGCTAGCTAATTAAGGTAGCTGGTTAGCTGGCTGGCTATCTCATTAAGTCAGTGAGTTAAGTGAGCTGGCTTGACAACTGGGTAGGTAGGTGGCTAGCTAGTTAAGCCAGCCGACTAGCCAGATGGCTATCTATTTAATTCTGCTAGTTAAGTCAGCTAGTTAGCCGGCTGGCTAACTAGGTGGCTGGCAAGTTAAGCTGGCTGGTTAGCAGGCTTGTCAGGTAGGTGGCCAGCTAGTTAAGCCAGCTGGCTAGCTGACTGACCAGCAGTGTGGCTGACTAGTTAAGCCAGCTGGCTATCCAACTGTCCAGCCAGCAGACTTCCTAATTAAGCCGGCTTGCTAGCCAACTGTCTAGCATGCTAGCTGCATAGCTGGCTTCCTAGCCTGCAAGCCAGCCAGGTAGCTAGCTACTTAAGCCAGATGTCTAACAGTTTACCAAACATTTGGCTAGCTACTTAAGTCAGCTGGCTTGCCAGCTATCCAGCCAACTTGCTAGACAGCGACTTAAGTCAGCTAGCTATCCAGTTAGCTAGTTAAGTCAGTTAGTTAGACAGCAAGATAACTTGTTTGTTATCCAGTTATGTCAGCTAGGTAGCCAGCCAGCTAGTAAGCTAGCTAGTTAAGTCACCTAGCAAATCAGCTAGTTACTTAGCTGACTAGTCGACTAGAAACTCACCTAGCTGGTCATTTAACTAATGTGATCATTCGTTTTCCTTCAGATCAGCTAACTAGCCGTTTCCCTTGCCTGCCAACTGGTCAATAAACTAGTCGGCTCGCTCACCTGCCAACAGGTCAACTAACTTGTCAGCTCTCTCACAGGACAACAGGTTAGCTAGCTAGCTAGTAGACTTGCTCTCCACACCACTAGTTAAGTCAACTCAACAGTCGGCTTACTCATCAGCTGACTAGTTAAGGCAGTTCGCCTGTTACCTCAATCGCAGGTCGACTAATTAAGTCGGCTCACTGGTCGGCTCTCTGACCTGCCGACTAGTTAAGTACTCTGACCAGTCGGCTCACTTGCCAGTCGCCTAAAGTCAGCTGACCAGTCAGTTCACTCACCAGTCGAATAGTTAAGTCACCCGAACAGTCGGCTCACTTGTCGCCTGACTAGTTAAGACAGCTTACCTGTCAGATCACTCATCGGACAATTAGTTAAAGCAGCTCACCTGTCGGCTCACTCACTGGCCAACTAATTAAGTCATTTAACCAGTCGACCACCTAGCCCCAACTAGCTAAATCAGCTAACCAATTGGCCAAATAGTCGGCTAACTTGACAGCTGACAATTTAGCTCAGCTAAATAGTCGCCAAGTAAGACCATCTAAATAATCGGCCTACTAACTGGCCAACTAGTTAGGCCAGCACACCAGTCATCCAAAAAATTAACATAGCTGACTAGTGGGCCAACTCGTCAGTCAATGATTTAACCCAGCTAACTAGTCTTCCGACTAGTTGGCCAACTTCTTAAGACAGCTAACAAGTCAGTCGTGTAGTCAGCCAACATGTTAAAAAAGCTAACTGTTCTGTTGACTCGTCAACCAACAATATAAGTCACCTAGCTAACTCGTTAAACAACTAGTTAAGTCAGCGAATTAACTCATTTACCAACTAGTTAAAACAGGTAGCTAACTCATAACCAACTCGTTAAGTCAGCTAGCTATCTCGTTAGCCAACTAGTTAGTCAGCTAGC